>NC_050454.1:39269409-39514409 GCF_903995425.1 Onychomys torridus | reverse complement strand
TTAAACTACTTTTACATACATCCATTGGGCTGATGCTCCACAACTCTGGGTTTTGACTGCTATCATATCCCACTTAGAAGGACTAAAGTTAAAAAAAAAAAAAAAAACAACCTGACAATTAATGCTGGAAAGGATGTTGAAATAGGGAGACACTCATTCACTCTAATGGTGACATTGAAATATGAGTAGTCACCCCAAAAAATCAGTGCTAAAAATACATGACCTCCATGACCCTGGTATATCACTCTTGGTTTAAGTCCAAGGGTCTCCACATACTACTCCAGAGAAACTTGCCAAACTGTGTTCTTTGCTGTTTTTTCCACAAGAGCTAGGAAATAACAAGAACCTAAATATGCTTCAAGGATAAATAGAAATATATATATATATATTTCTGTGAACAGAAATGAGGTCATGAAATTTTCAGGTAAATGGATCAAACTAGAAATTATTAAACTGAGTGAGGTAATCTGCACCTAGAAATGCTGCTCTTACATTCAGTTGAGGCAGGTCCAAGACTGAACTTGGTGCCCACCATAGGCACTGGGCTCATGTACCAGGGATGGACTCCAGTCCCACTGCCTGGGGGCCCCCTAAACAATTCAAGCTAAACAACTGTTTGGTCTATCCAGAGGGCCTACTCCAGTCCCATCAGGGCTCCACAGCTATTGGTTCACAGTTCATGAGTTTCCACTAATTTGGCTGGCCATCTCTGTATGTTTTTCCCATCGTGATCTAGATGTCCCTTGCTCATAGAATTCCTCCTCTCTCTCTCTATCATCTATTGGACTCCTGGAGCTTGGGCTGGTACCCCACCATGAGTCTCTGCATCTACTTCCATCAGTTACTGGATGAAGGCTCCATGATGACAATTAGGGTATTCACTAACCTGATTACTGGATTAAGCCAGTTCAGGCACCCTATTGACCATGGGAGACCTTGCCTTGGTGGAGGTGGGGATGGGGGATGGGTTGGGGGTAGGCTGAGGGGCAATAGGAGAGGGGGATCTATGGTTGGTATGTAAAATGAATAAAAAATCTTAAGAATAAAAATTTTTAAAAAGAAATACTGCTGCTGCATGTTCTCTCTTATTTGTTGATTTTTAACTCTGAAACTATAGAGGTTAGAATACAACCCTGAGTTACAGGAAAGTTTAAAGAAACAATGAGGAAGCAGAAGATGGAACTATCAAGAGGTGAATAATAGACTACAGGTGCTAGGAAACAGGTATAAAAAAATGACAGGCATTCACATGAGGAGATGAAGGAGAGCAATTCAGAAAGTATCCTAGAGAAATGGCATAAACAACACTAAATTTTATATTACAGAGTGAATTCAAAACATACTGAGATGAGATCATCTTAGAGAATCAGGTTTATATAATATATAATTGAAAAAATATTAAAACAGCACATTACATACACACACACACACACACACACACACACACATATATATAATTTGAACACTTTGCAAATTTAAATGTTGTAACCTACTTACACATATAATAGAGTTTATCTTTATAACATATAAAAGCAACTTCCAGATTTTAGATTGATAACAATATTTAAATGTTTGATACATTTAAACTATTTATACAAACATTATCAAGTGGTCAAATTTTAAATAAAAATTGTTCAGAAATCTAGGTTTACAAAATAAAAATATCCATTTGCTGTCATCTTATTTCTGCTACTAAATTAAAAGAAGAGACAATACCAAATGAGGGAGATAACTGTCCTTCATTGATTCTGGAATTCAAAATTAATGCAATAATTTGTTATTGCATACCATGAAAGAAACTGACTGAATGCAATATTGAACATGAGATTTTGAACATATATTCTGGAAATATTTTTCATTCAGTTTTCCAAAGTTATAACTAGTAGGAATCTAAGGTCTTAATGAAAAGTAACATCCACTTACATTTGCAACAACATATAGTTTTTGAGTTCTATAATAATATTATGCAAACAAGTCACCTAAGAAATAGATACCAATATCTGTAGCCTCCTATGCAGGGCTATAAATAGCCTGTCTATTAATAATTTTCATGGATTTAACTATTAGCTTATAGTGTAAATTTTAGATATCAGTTTGATATTGAAATTAGATATGTTTATATGTTTAATATACATAAAAACAAGTTAAGTAATTCATGTTAGAGTGTAATATAAAATTTTATATAGAGATATATCAAGGCATATTATGACATAAATATAAACATAATGAAAGCCACAGTGTATCATTTAACCATGATTACATTCCAAATGAACTGCAAATCGACATCTGGCTGTACATTTAATTAGACACAGTCGATCATATAAATTTCATTTGCTCATTAACTTTACCCTTTAATGCTAAACTACCCCATTTATGATCAGTGAGGGAAAATCCTGGCATAGAAAACTATTGAATAACTTCCATAAAACATCTAGTGTTTTGTGCTAGGCTATTACATACATATTTTAATATAACATATAGATGGCATATTCTTTCCCACTTTTTATTTGTTGAATTTATCTGTCCTTTCACTAAACTAGCATAATATTGACTAAAACTAAATCAAAACCCCTGCATTAACATCATTAAAATTTCTTGTAGTTTTACAATCTCACTCCATGTTGACATAAATAGATGAAATTTCTTCAACAAATAATTCCCACTTAGTTTGTTCTGTTAATTTTTATTATAAAGAATACAAATGATCCCAGTGTTGTTTGAATTATTCCTTTAAAATATATTTACAGTGTCATTCATTATGCTGGTAGAGTCACAACTAGAATGAGGCTATCCCCTATAGGTCTTTGTAAACTCACATTAGTCTGATATTCATGTTACATAATGCAGTTTTCTGTCCATCTTCCTCTGATAGTGGCAGCTGCTTCATGAAGAACTTTCTCTTACAGGCATTAGCTGGTGACATTTTCCTTTTTCTTTTCATGCCATCACCAGTTATTTAAGACATACCATATATACCCAAGGACTTCTTTAAGCTTGCAATATGTGTCTACAGGGACATCTCATCAGTTTTTACTGTTTACAGTACTGTGGCAAATATTTCACAGAACAAGTTTATTCATCAGTATAGTATTATTTTGTGAGATAAATGTACCTTTTAAAAACTTATTTGACATAATATTTTCCTCTCAGGATCCACCAGATTTAAAGTATAAGTGGATCATTAACATAGATATGAAACCCTTACAATCATTTTTTTTTAAAAACTAAGTCTATTTTTCTCTAAGTTAAAAATTAAACAAAATAATAGTTCTGAAGGATTATTTTTCTGAAAGATAATCTTGATTGTAACACTTCAAAACCCAATCACTATTTTGTTATTCATCTTTGTATTTGCCCCTGTACTTATTCTAAATGACTTTATCTATACCTGTGATATCTCCTTGTAAAAGGCACAGTGCTTCATTACACATTAAATCATAACAAATCCTCAATCAACTCTACAAAAGTGAGAATATTCAAATCATAGCTATTTCATCATAGCTCATTCTTACATTGCTATTGCATCTGAATATCTGCCTCCCTTATGACAGATATGAAAACTATATTCTTCATGCTTGTCTGATGCAGATTCTAAAATCTCTGAGAAATAAACCATTATTTGAATATTATCATATTTTATTGTCTAATTTTTATCTATTGATATTCATTTTCCTTTATCCAAAATAAGCACACTGTACTCAGTTAAAATTCATATTTTTGTCACTGAAACAATTTTGCTTCTTTCATACCTACTTAGAACAATTTTAGTAAATTTGGGTTGATAGTTTAGTCCATGTTTCTAGTGATAATAGTTTTGTCTTCTAGTTTAGTTTGCATCTTTAATTTGTCAAATAATTTAAATATTAGGATACTAATGAAATAAACAGGAACGAAAATGTGTCTTGTTTTCTATAATTTATGGTTTGTTAGATGGAATATTGTCTAGCATAAGTGTAATCATTTATCTTGCCGTTGCTGTTGTATAAGCCAGGTAAATTCCCTCAACAGATGAATACTGTTTAGAGCTGATGCAAGACAAGGTCACAGTGTGCTGTGTAAGCTGTGGGCATGCATTGTGAATTAAATCTTCCCCAGGTGACTATTTATACAAGATCTAAGGGAACTCTCAAAACATGAACCTCAACAAACACAGAACCAAGCTTTGAAAGAACAAGGACCTATCTAACTTATACTGTCCCTTAATCTCAGCTAAGAGTAGCCAAGTCAATCTATCAACGTGATAATTTCAAGAATAGGCAACTATTGTAGTCCACATTTGGGGGGTTCCTTACTATTTAAAGACTGAGTAGTAAACTCGATTATCTCTGATGCCCCCAAAAAATAGCAACTGTTGTGTCTGTCACATTCCAACAATATGAAACAAAAATATGTACTACATTAAAAATAAATTAAATCGGTGGTCTTTTCCATGTTCTAATGCACTTTAATATCACTGGTTTCTTGGATCAAGTCATAATTCATAACTGGAAATCCTAAAAAGTGTAAGAGAAATGCTCATATTTTTATGTGGTGATATTTTATTTGTGCTCTAATTGATAAAACTTATCTTGGGATTAGAGGACAGAGCCAGCCACTAGATTAGACATAGAAGCCAGACAGTGGTGGCACACACATGTTTAATACTATCACTTGGGAAGCAGAGATGCCTCTGGATCTCTATGAGTTCAAGGCCATACTGGGAATGGAGTCAGGGGTGGTGGCACACACCTTTAATCCGAGCATTTGAGATCTCATGTCTTTGCTTGGGAAGGATTCATGCCTTTAATTCCTGGAAGAGATGGAAGGAAGCAGAAAAGAATATAAGGTGTGAGGACCAGGAACTAGAGGCTTTTAAGTAGTTCAGCTGAGATCCCTTCTGTGTGAGGACTCAAAGGCTTTCAGTCTGAGGAAACAGGATCAGCTGAGGAGTTAGCAAAAGGAGGTTGACTGTGGCTTTTTCTATCTCTCTGATCTTTCAGCATTCACCCCAATATCTGGCTCTGGCTTTTTTATTAATTATACCTTCTAAGACTTGCATTACATTTTTATTTCCTCCAACTCCAGCCAATAAAACTTCTTTTTTATATTAAATGCTAAAATATAGGTCCTGCATTAACAATTGTAATAAATTTTATAATTTGTTCATTTAACTTATTTACAGATTGTTCTTAAATATAATTTTATTTAAAAGACCATACAGGATATTTTGATGTTTTCCTTTGTGTCCCCCAACTTCCCCCAGATCCTATCCACCTCCCTACCCCCTCAACTTCATGTGCCAATATCAAATTGATGTGCTCATCCCTAGGGAAGAATATGAGTGTTGTCTCTAGGCATAATGAACATGGGAGTCAAACTGGTCTTGTATACTAGTGTTCCTTTTTATTTCAATTTTACTTATTCTTATGTTTGAGAGAATACTATATCTAAAACAAGTTTCACTTCCCTTTCCTCCTTCCAAAGCCATAGTATTGTTCACTTTCATCACTGAATTCTATTTCATTACGTGAATATATCATAGTCTATTTGTGTATGGAAGAAGCTTTAGATTCCTTCCATGTTTTTCTTAAAGAAAAAGCTTCTATGAACATACATAGACACCCTCCTTTTAAATTCAACTCTCTACCATTTCCTTTGCCCATATATGGACATGATTGGCATGGGTAGAGAAAGGATTATTTTCTGCTTGAATGCAAGTCTTCAGTCTTTTTATTATGCACGTAGAGGGACATGATGTATAAGGGCAGGGTAAGAATATTTTTAGCATTTTAAGAAACTATCAATCTGATTTCCAAATTTTTCTTACTAATGCATCAGGGAGCTACCTATTTCTCTCCTAATTACATTATGTATATAATATAATTCTAAATGTATTCATGTACTTTTCATAAGACATGCAAGGGTTTTTAAATACATTATATTGTGTTTTGATAGGCTAGTTTATATTTTGGGTCAAATAATAACTTTTTAATAAATCTATTTTTACATTAAATCGAAGTTATATTTTCCCATGAAATATGTGTGTTATTTTAATTCTGACAAGACTGGAGGGACTGCATAATAGTAATAATATATACAGATTTATTCTAAAAATAGCTATATAGAAATACTTCATCAGAAATGAATTCCTAATTCATTCTTTAATAAAAAGTACTTATCATCTTGTTATTGTCATTTTTTTTTCTTAGAAAATGTTTCTTTATTGTTTTGTCTCTGAGAGTTCTTCTTGTTCATGTTGAAGGTTCTTTGCAGAAACATCATCACTTTTGTCAGAAGAGTACCTTCCTCATGTGCCAGTGTTGTACACGTTTCTGTCAGTTAAGCAACTCTTCTATGTACTCACCTCCTGTTGGTAAGGATGTCTTTCTGTTTTCTACTGCTGTTGTCTCCTTTACTCACTAGAAGACTCACTGTATCATCTACTTACACTTTTATTGACTGCACACCTTTTTTATACTATAGAAAAAATATCCACTATCATCCACTATTTTCCAGAAATCAAAAAGGAAGATGTGAATATTAATCAGAATGATTTTATAAGGTGTATGTAAAAATAACAAGGATTTCTGTCTACATGACTCTGTAACAAAGGGAAAAAACTAGTCAAATGAGCAATATTGTGTAGAAATCTATTGAGATCCCTTATATTCTTTATACCATATTGTGTTATTGAATTGAGGGAGTATTTTTCTTCTTTTCCTCAACAATCATTTTGGTAGAAGCATAAAATTGAATTTGCATTTTTTATTTTATTTTTAATGGATCTTGTAAGATGATGCTTCCCAAACTTGGCATTGTATATTACCTCATTTTGTTAAACACTAAACTGACATAAACCAGAAAAAATGTTATTTTTTCCAACAAATAACATTTTTCTTGTAAATAATTTAACCCAAGATGACCTACCATACTATACAATGTACTATTATGAAATTTTCTGTGAGTTAAATTGCAACAGAAAATTCTCCCCTCACAAAAAGTGGGTTTCACCTGGCAGTGGTGGCACATACCTGTAATCCCTGCACTCGGGAGTTTGAGGCCAGCCTGGTCTACAAAATGAGTTCCAAGACAGGCTCCAAAGCTACAGAGAAACCCTGCCTCGAAAAAAAAGTTGGTTTCAATATCGTTGTTGATTCTTTCCTTATTGAAAAAGAAAAGGAAAAATACATAAATGTCCAAATGTAAAATCATTGAATGCCACATTGCTCTTTGTTTCATTATCTTCTATTTAAAATAATTTTTGGAGGCAATCATTCCTTGACCAGAAAGTATACCTAAACTGTAATACAGAGGGAGGAAAACAAAGACGTCATTTGAGGTACACACCTGTATTCACTACAGTCTGGACACTGAGGGAAGAGAATTATTAGTTGAGGCTGACTGGGGACACACATTAATTTCTAGGCTATCCAGAGAAAGCTACAAAGTTAGATTTTGGCCTCAAAATATCAGAGTCCCATTTTCTAGGTATCCTACCTGGAGTTGTATAGCAGTCTAGTCATCTTTGTTTTACATCTAGTATCCTCCTATAAGTGAGTACATATCATGTTTGTCCTTCTGAGTCTGCTTTACCTCACTCAGGATGATTTTTGTCTAGATCCATCCATTTGCCTGCAAACCTCATGATGTCATTGTTTCTCTCTGCTGAGTAGTACTCCATTGTGTATATGTACCATATTTTCTTTATCCATTCTTCAGTTGAAGGGCATCTAGGTTGTTTCCAGGTTCTGGCTATTACAAACAAAGCTGATATGAACATAGCTGAGCAAATGCCCTTGTGGTATGATTGAGCATTCCTTGGGTATATGCCCAAGAGTGCTATGACACAGGGATCACCCAATGATAGAGAAAAGGATGAGATCTACATGAACAACCTGGGCGACAGTGGGAGTAATGAAGGGCAAGATTTGAGGGAAAGAAAGCTTAGCAGAGCAGGAGATCCCAGCTGGATCAAGAACAGAAAGGGAGAATGAGGAATAACAGACCATGATAAATGAAGACCACATGAGAACAAGAATAGGCAGAGTGCTGGAGAGATCCCCAGAAATCCACAAGGATACATCCACTGTAGACTGCTAGCAATGGTCAAGAGAAAGCCTGATCTGACCTAGTCTGGTGATCAGATGACTAAACACCCTAACAGTCATCTTGGAACTCTCATCCAATAACTGATGGAAGTGGATGCAGAGATCCTCAGCCAGGCCCCAGGTGGAGCTCCAGGTGTCCAACTGTTGAGAAAGAGGAGGGACTGCAAGAAAGTGAATTGTTGAATCCAAGATTGCAAAAAGCACAGGACAAATAGCCAATCGATTGGAAGCACATGAATTATGAACCAATGGCTGTGGAGCCCCCAGCTGGATCAGGCCCTCTGGATAAGTGAGACAATTGAATAGCTTGAACTGTTTGGGAGGCACCCAGTCTGTGGGACCAGGACCTGTCCTTAGTGTATGAGCTGGCTGTTTGGAACCTTGGGTTTACACAGGGACACATGCTCAGTCTGGAGGGAGGGGACAGGACCTGCCTGTACTGAATCCACCAGATTTAAATGAATCCCCAGGGGTGTCTTGGTTCTGGAGGACATGGGAATGGAGAGGAGGGGCTGGGGGAGGGTGGGGGTGGGAGCGGGAAGGGGGAGGACAGGGGAACCCATGGCTGATGTATATAAAATTAAAACACATCATCATCATCATCATCATCATCATCATCATAATAATAATAATAAATAAAATCAGAGTCTAGGTCTACAGCTCAGCAATGAGGTAGAATGCTTATCTTGGCTCAGAATTCAGGCACAGCACCTCAAAACAGGTAACAACATATAGACATATAGGCACTTCAGCTGCCATGAGTAAATTATGACTTTCAAAATTTTTATTCAACATGCAAGATATAATTAATATGAATGTCTTCTTATCTGAAATTTAAGGTCACATACTTTCAAAACACTTTAGCGACACCTTCAGCTTCTGACTCTCTTCTCTGTTAATCAGGAAGATTACCCTTGCCAGCAGTACAAGTATATTGTAAAAGTAAAATACAACCAAAACCTGCAGCAATAACATATGATTTCTTAGTAATTTTTGTAACAATTTCCTGGGGAGGTGCAATACGTATGTCTATGATTACCCCAGAGAGGAAGCCCACAATAGACCAAAAAGTGAATCCACCAAACCAACTTGGTGTATCTGTCAGTTTTATCAGTTACTTAGAGGACTCTGAGCCAACCCCTGTTAATTACAGAAACTTAAATGACTCAAAGACAGTTGCACCATCAAAGTCCACCAAAGCAAGGGTGGCAATTAATAAACTGGGAACCTGAATCAGATTATAGCCTGCAGGCAACTCAACAGTAGGGAAGTGTTCTTTCCAAATATCTCTGTTGGTCTAAACCATTTCCAGGCAGCTCAGTGGGTTTATGTTTCTTCCAGGCAACTGGTCTGGTTACAGAGTCTTCTGACTCATCTGAATGTGACTATCACCAGCCTTATTGTTCAGTCTTGGGAGAGAGGGACAGGCCTAGTGAATGTGGTCAGTTTCAGGGACTCCTGAAGCTATTTTTAGCTGTTTCCCTTGTAACTTAGAAAGAAATTCCCTGCAAAACAAAATACTTCTAATGTTGGAGGAAACTTCTACACAAGAGTAATAAAATACCATGGCTGATGTGTAAAATTAAAACACAAATATTATAATAAAAAATACCATAATTAAATACATGAGAATCAAGTAGTACAGGTTTGAATTAATGTCTGCCTTCTTAACATACTGATGGTATTAATAAATAGTTTCTGTATTTGATTAATTTCAAAAGCTCAGATGTTATTCAATATATTCCTAAGCTGTCTCTGCTTATTTATAATTACAGCCATTGATATTAAGTCACAAGCTAAGTAGCCTTAGAACACCATGGAGTACTTAGAAGTACCTCTGGTTATCAACGTATGAACTTAGATTTCTGAAAGGAAGCAGATAAAAAAGGTTTAGTTGCTTTAAACATTTATTGTTACAGCTTTTAAATAGCTTACTTTTTTAAATTATCAGGCAGAGAGTTTTTAAGTAAGTAACATATCGAGCAGTTTGAAAGAGTTAATAAATAAGCATATTACATTCAGCAGGCTTCTAAAGCTGTCAATTCAGTTGTTAGCAGAACAATAACCATGTATGTTAATGATCACTTAAACAATCTAACATGGAACATGGAAGGACAAATTAAGCCAAAATGAGAACTCAAGAAAAATTCTGCCATTGACATATGCCGTAATATACTGTTTGATTTGAATAAGTTAGGTATGTAATCTAATGGAACTTTCTTTTCAACATTTTTATTTAAAAAATAAACAGTAAAATAAATTCAAAATCCTCTGCTTCCTAGAATAGTGTGAAATAACATATGAATAATTCACTCTACTAAATACGTACTTAAATCTGATAACCAAAATATCACAATTAAATGATTTAAAAGGACTTGATTATGTCAATTAACTAAAATGAAGACTTGTCCAAAATAGATTTTATCCAATAATTACTTTCCACTGTATAAATATGCATAACATTGAAAACATAGAACCAATTTAATTAATTCTAAATTAAATGACAATAATTGAGCAAGTTGGGGTAAAAATCCAATTTTATTTTAATTTTAATATTAAAACCTTTAGTCTGGGAAAGATTATACATTATAAAAATGGTCAAATTAAAGTTATAGATAGAGTGTGTCATTCCTTTGAAATAATTTGATATAAACGATAAAAAGTCAATGGATTACTTATTGGTAAATTCGAACAAGTAGTGAGTTCCGCCCCCCTCCCCCCCCGGACTGAAACATTAGGTGAAATGTCAAGTCACAGAAAAAAATGGAAATTATGAAGCTTTTTTATTAGGTGCACACAAAAAAGCATCCGCACTATACATAGCACCACCAACTATCAAATGGGCACTTTGTGTAAGTGGAATTGAACTAGGTACTTCTATGATTAGCTTATTGAGTTTCATATAATAACTTCAAAGTTCATTTTTATCACATATTGCAATTTTCTTTTCTTGCCAGAATAACATTCTCTCAAGTGCATTAATGTTCATTTGATTCTATTCATCAATATGTAAGCATTTAGTTTCTTTACTAATTTTAGATATTCTGAACAGCCATGCAATGAGCATAGGAAGACTCAAATATCATCCAGTTCCTGATATGAATTACTTTAAGTATATATACATAAAAGGAAATAAAGTAGTGTATTAATACTAATTCTATTTTGTGATGACTTTCATATCGCTATTCATGTAATAGCAATGCGAGTCATCAACTCCGTTTTGATTTCTTCTGCGCACGGACACTTCTCCTCCTCCTCTCAGTACATTTATTATGAAGTACAAATGTGGGACATTCTATAATGAATCCATTGTAACCACATACTCTCAGCATTAATTAATTTGGTAAACCAACATTAAATTAATACAGATTAGGCACTGCAGATAAGTGAGTTGCTCCTGACATGGGGACAAGGCATCTCTTACTCTCCCTATGCTTTTCCCCCCAAGCTCCAGCCCGTAACAGGTGAGGAGTTCCTCTCAATGAAAAAGAATTAACTAGAAGACATATTTGCCTTAATCAGTCTCCTTGTCCTAAGAGCTTTTTGTAGTCTACTAGGAAATGTTTGAAGTTATTTAATTTAATGTGGTGTGTGTATGTGCACGTGGTGTGTGTGTGTGTGTGTGTGTGTGTGTGTGTGTGTGTGTGCGCTCGCGCCTGTGCGTGGGCGCATCTGAATAAGTTTATGATGCCAATTTAAATGCAGGTACCCATGGAGGCCAGACGGGAGCATTGGATCTCCTGGAGCTGGAGTTATAGACAGTTGTGAGCCATAGTTTAGGGACTGGTACCTAAGTCTAAATCCTCTACTAAAGCAGCAATTGTTCTTAACCACTTTGTCATCACTTCACTCCCAGAAATAACTTTTCCCCATCTATGCCTATACATGTACATTTATGCATTTATTTGCTAGTTTGTTTATTTGTTTAATTATTGAGTAGGGGAGTGTTGTTCAAGACCAGGTTTCTCTGTGTAGCTCTGGCTATCCTGGAACTCACTTTGCAGACCATGCTGGCCTTGAACTCAGAAATGTGTACACTTCTGCCTCCCAAATATTGGGATTGAATGTGTATATCACCACTCTCTGGCTTTTTGAATTTTTTTTAGGGGTTTTTGTTTGGTTGGTTTTATTTGGATTATTTGGTTTTTTTGAGACAGGGTTTCTCTGTGTAACAGCCTGTCTGTCCTAGAACTCCCTTTCCAGACCAGGATGGCCTTGAATTCAGAGAGATCTACCTGCCTCTGCCTCCTGACTTCAGAGATTAAAGGCATGCATCACAGCACCTAACATATATTTCAACTTTAAATATTTAATTTTTTTCCTAACTGTATTTTGATCATATTCCTTCCATTCTCCCAATGTTGACTCATATCCATCCCCATGAAATTTCATGTTCTCTCCTCCCTCTGTCTAAATAAACAACCACATGCAAAACTAAACAAAAACGTCACACACACAACACCATTCCAAACCATGGATTCTGGTTTGTGTTGGTCAATTTCTCTTGAACTACCTTGGAATGTGGCTGATACTCAATGTGTCACTCCACTGAAGAAAACTGATTTATTTTTCTTTTCTAGCAGCAATCAAGTGCAAATGGATTCTTGAAAAGATTTGGGAATTTGTGCTCAATTCCTCTTCTCCATGCTGAGAATTTGTCTGGCTTGAATTCACACTCTCATAGTCTCTGTAAATTCATATGTACACCCCTATTGTGTCTGGAAGATGCCATTTCTTGGAAGTTTTATTCAATCTCTGACTCTTATTTATTCCACTTCTGACTCCTCTTTTGTAAAGTTCACTGAGCCTTGGGGACAGAAGATGATAAAGACATTCCATTTAGGGCCCAGTGCTCTAAACTCTCTCAATTCCTGCACAGTTTCATTATTGGTTTCTATGTTAATTATAATATCCTGTAAGAAGAAGTTTCTCTGATGAAGCCTGAGCAATGCAGGGATCTACAGGTGTTGATCAATATGTCATTAGGAGTTGTATTGATATGTCCATTTAGCAGAATCATAGTAGCAAATTTTGCTGTCAAACCAATGACCTATATGATTTCAGGTTCTTGGTCTCATTAATACCATCAGGTAAAGGTTCAATCTAACGGAAACAATGCACCAAATAAAGATCATTTGTTGTGTGAGATCACACCTATAGCACACCTATAACTTTAGGAATTTGGTGACATCTTGAAAGAAAATAAGAAAAACAGAATTAGAAGAAAATAATAAATTTATTTGATATATTTCAACATCAAATTCTATGGAAATAAGGGTCAAGGATATTCATTAAATTTTAATAAGAGACAATTAAGCCAGTATCTCAATATAATATTTTTATCATTTATTTTCCATGAAAAAGATAAACATTTTCACTTAATATTATTATTGGAGATAACCAAATTTAATATTTTCTTAAATTTGTATCTAGTTTAAAATGTATAGCCACCAACATACAATTATAAAAAGAAAACATTTTGATGCAATATGGTATGAAGCTTCTTGCTTCAGTAAACCAATTTTTTAGTACATTGGTATGAAATCTGAAATTCAGCTTTAAAAGACAATATGTCATCATACAAAACAAGAATTAGTTTGTCTGTGTTCCTATTTAAAGAGAAGCTGTGAAGCCAGGGCAAGGAAAAAAGAACCATTTTAATAGATTTTGACTTATATAATAGACACATTTTTGTTAGGGAAAAACAAAATCATGAATCTGGGAAAGAGACTGGTATGTAAAATGAAGAGTTTGATATAAACTGGAAGTCAATAAGAGAAGATGAGTAGAGTAATAGGAATACATGGTTTATACACATAACAAAAGAAAAAATGTTCATTGCATCTGTATTCTAGTCACATTGGCTCTATTAGGCAGAATTGCACTACAGATAAAATTAATTCAATTTTAATTTTTTTAACATTTTGAAGAAATATTACTTGAATAGTTTTTCCATAAACATGTGACATATCTTGAGTAGATAAATATTATTTCACTAATTTGGGTATTGTCTTCTCAAAATATTACATAATCATATATAATATTTATATTTTATATATGTATATGCACATAAGATTATATCACTTGAAATATTAGCTAGGATGACAGAAACATGTACATTGTTAGTGTATTTGTTAAATTTTATTTAAAAATTATTTTCACATTGTGAGAATATGAACATCCCTTTAATAGCTAGAAAAATCCAGAAATTGTTTCAAAATTCAAGATCAATATTGCATTACAGTCATTTCTTTTTTTTAAGAGATTTTCTATTCATTCTACTTGTCAACCACAGATTTCCCTGTCATCTCTCCTCTCACCCCTCCAGCCTTCCCCCAACACATCCCCCATTCCCATTTTCAAACTTTACACAACACTATCAAAACCATCCTCAAAGAACACACACACACACACACACACACACACACACACACACACACGCATGCACACGCGCACACACACACACACAGCATCCCATAACTAAAGGTGTTGTTTCATTGATACAAGGAAGTAAGTATAACATCACAACAGTGCACATTCTGATTTCTCTTTTAAAATTAAGTATACTACTTGGATTATTATGTCATTTCCAGAGTGAGCTGTAATTGTGTTCTTAGAGTATAGTGAGCTTTAACAAATCCTCTAAACTTGGACTATATGCATACTGAAAAGGTGACCTTTTAAAATACTCTCTTGTATTATTTAAGAATTTCATGCAGGTATACAACATATTCTTGTTTAGCAACTTCATACCAATCTCTTTCATGTTAGTTATCTTTTTCCACTTGAAAGGCATAATACCATCAATGCTATAGCTCTGAAACGAGCAATTAAAATCATTTATTTCAAACTTTAGTATCAGAATACAGAATTATTAGTTGGAGAATAACCACATATTCATTAAAATTGGGAGATCATTTCAGAGTTTATTGAGCACTTGATTTTGAAGAAGAGCACGAAAGTTCATTCTCAGATTTTCTGCTAATAGTAGATGTGAATTTTAAGACTTAACTTGAAATCTCATAACACAGTTTGTTTTTCAAATTGAGAAAATAATACCCAACTTACAGAATTCATGAGTATAAATGTCATCATAACTAGTGAAGGATGCTTAGTAATCAGAAAGTATAAAACAATTAAATGAACATTATGCTAAGTTGTTTCTAATATAAATAAAATAACTTATTTTAATTAAATGCAAGTAATTATACTAATGTGAAATCTTTGTCATTAACTTTCATTTAACTTTAAAGACAATGTTTTGGGGTACTGCTTAATTACACTGATTAATTAAAGTAGGCAATAATTATCATTGATGCTTATTTTATGAGCCAGGTATATATTTTTATGTATATTCATTTTTATAATTATACTTAATTATTAATTGAATATTTATTTATATTTATTCATGAATATAAAAAGATCCTTTTGCTTCCTCTCTCTGTCTCTATCATCCAGGTTGCACTTATGTGAAATTGAAACAATTTCCAAGATAACTACAAGAAAAAGTTCATCCTTTATTTATGTGGAAAATTCAAGTAACATTTGAAGAGAGAGCAATTTCTACTTTAGTTTATGGGAATTCTATCTCAGGAGATGATATTTAAATTGTCTTTTTAGTGCTCCGCTCTAAGAAACTTAAAAAGTGGCAGTGTTACAAAAGAGTGGGAAAAGACTTCATGTCGAGGGTGGTTTGGGATGACAGTGGGTTACATCAAATGGACCTGGGTGTTGTGTTCTGAACTGTGCCGTTTCACATTCAACTGTTGAAATTACAATCATAGCACCTCAAGTTATACCTCTATTAGACACAGATGAAGAAGTAACAAAGCTAAAATGAGTTCAATAAGGAAAATAACATCCAGTTAAATCTGGAGTGTTCTGAGAACTTAGGATGCAAATATACAAGGAGCATGAAGGCCATATGAACAGGAAGACAGGAAGTTGCAAGTCAAGGAGAAAGGTACCACAGGAAAGCAACCAGACTGTCACTTTGCTCTCAGACAAAGCCCTATCAAAGGACTGCATGGGCTGAGAGAGTTCTATGCTTGACTTACTAAAATATCAATTTTTGAAGGTTCTTTTGGCAAAATGTTGTCATAACATATTGGATGATGCATATTCTTTAAGAAAATGTCTTGTCAACATGAAGTTCCCTTTTGTTAACACTAGTTGGAATATTGTGGAAACAAGAAAGATCATTTTGGAAAGTAGAGAAATGGATATGTATGAATTATTTAACAGCCAGCCATAAATGTCAGGTGTTCAAGTGTTTATAGTACTTCGAGATGTATGCTTTTCTAATAGAATTTTAAAAGCACATACTTGCTCACAAATTCAGAATTACCATTAAGGCCTATTTTCATAGATAAATTCAAATATTTAGCTAGCTCTTCATATATGCCTGAACCACATTGATGAACACATTTTATTTTTATTTCTAATTGTATTTATTTATTTATCTATCTACCATCTATTTATTTATTTGCTTGTTTGTTTATTGGTTTTTTGAGACAGGGTTTCTCTGTGTAGCTTTGTGCCTTTCCTGGAACTCACTTGGTAGCCCAGGCTGGCCTCGAACTCACAGAGATCTGCCTGGCTGTGCCTCCCAAATGCTGGGATTAAAGGCATGTGCCACCATCGCCCGGCAATGAACACATTTTATAATGTTTTGTTTTGGTTAATGGACATGTTTTCAATTTTGAGATATGAAACTACAGATTACTGTATAGTTTTACATATGTAATATACACATAACTAGGCAGATATGTATTTACACATATATTCTTCATTTACACTGAGAGTTATAAATTAATAAGCCATGAAAGAATATTCATGTATAAGAACTGTTAAAATCACAGTGTTAAAACCAAAGGAT
Source organism: Onychomys torridus (assembly GCF_903995425.1). Lineage (NCBI taxonomy): Eukaryota > Metazoa > Chordata > Mammalia > Rodentia > Cricetidae > Onychomys > Onychomys torridus. Next base: position 39,497,444 of record NC_050454.1, on the reverse strand, counting down.
AACAACACACAATTGCTTTATCTCATGGGAAAATAGTAATTCTTGTGTGTGTGTGTGTGTGTGTGTGTGTGTGTGTGTGTGTGTGTGTGTGTGTGTGTGTGTGCGTGCGTGTGTAAGAGAAGAAAAGGGAGAGGAGCGGGAGGAAGGAAAAGAGACAGAGAAAGGAGAGAGAGAAACAAAGAGAGAGTTTTCTCTTCCTCACAGGAAAAAACTGCTGTAATAAACTTAAAAAGAGGAAAGACAATGTTGTTGTTATTTAGAAACGTGGGAGTTCCCTTCCATCAGTGTAGTAATTAGTTAATTTGAGATCTGTGGTAGGCTACAGTGTGGCAAGAGCAAGTGGCCAAGGCTGCCTATTGGGTATTTCATCAATGAACAAAAGACCTCTGAGTAGAGTTGACCTAAAGATTCTACTACATCATGGTAGCATCATTGCTAAGAAATGATCACTTAATACGTGGATTTTTTGAACACTTACCCAAATGACAAAAATATCTGTGAACACATGCATTCTTATTCCTAAATATAAATGTATACTGATGAATATGGTAACATTTTGAAGACAATAAAACAAGCATTATGACACCTATTATAGATATTGAAATACTGGAGATAAACTAATTGCACAATTAACAAATACTCCAGATACAAATAAAAAATTTTGTTTCAAAATGAGGTGGTGCTTCTCTTTAAAGGCATGTCATTTGCATTTGATTTAGTTTACCAATTTATATTAAATAGCAGTGTATAGTCATTTAACTTCATTTTTCATGGAGATAAAACATATGTTGCCAGTACAACTTGTCTGAAAAGGGTTCATTATTCAGCTCAAAAATGTGACTCTGCAGTCATTAGACATCTGACAAAGAAACATAAAGATGACAGCTCTAACATAAGACAGAATTAAGGTGGGAGATTAGAATATAAAAAGGTATTTATAGAAATACAAAATGAATTGAGAATATAATTATAATCATGTTTTATTATTACGTACTCAGAATTGGTTCTTGTCCATTTAGTTAGGACAAATGAGCAATAGTCAGAGACACTCAAGAGGCTACTTATTAAGACAATATTTTGTAAGAAACTGGTAATAGAAGCAAGCTTCCATTCAGAAAATAAATTGTATTTCCAGAAACAATGCAGATGATCTGCCTATATCTAATGTAGTGGAAGCAGTCTAATTTGCTTTATGAAATGGATACTGAGACAGCAGATGTTTATAAGGCTGGGTAACTTGCATGAGGTACTCTCAAGAGAGTTTTCAATCAGTGTTTTTATTTCTGAGACTGACATAGCCATATCTTTATTCCCGTGACTTGCTTAGTCACTGCATGCAGTACTCCTGAGAAAGGACGGACTTTAGTCAAGGCTGGTGGGTGCAGGAAGGACATAGCTTGAAGAAGTCGATTGTCACAATTTGTCTATGACACCCTCCAGCTAAGCTTTGCATTGTCTCTTGACATTGGATCTGGGTGGTCCCCTCCTAATCCTTGTTTTATATGGATCTAATTCTATGTCTGCTCCTGGAGTAGCTTCTAATGACAATATTTTCTTAGTACAAAACTTAAAAGAGGGAACCCAATGGCATAAACTTCAACACATAAAAATTCAAATTGATCATTTTTAATTATCTAGTCTTGAAATATCTCAATAGCATAACTAAAGTAAAAAATATAAATTTTTTTAAACAATCTTTTTAAAAATTATTTATTTATTATGTATACAGCATGTATGACCAGAAGAGGGCACCAGATCTCAATACAGATGGTTGTGAGCCACCATGTGGTTGCTGGGAATTGAACTCAGGACCTCTGGAAGAGCAGTCAGTGCTCTTAATCTTTGAGCCATCTCTCCAGCCCCAAAAATATAAATGTTAAACATTCAAGACAGCTGAAAGCAGAGTCAGCAGCATTGTTATGAAACTCTCACATGACAATATATAGATGCTAAAAGCATGGAAGTGACAGGAGATTTATAAAGTATTGGCGAACTAAAGATCTCACAGGCAAAGCGAGAAACTTGTCACTTCACTCTGTTCTCTCCCACACAGGCTTCTGTGATTGCATGTTGTGTCATGTCTGTTCCCTTCATGGCAACTGACTCTTTAGAAGTCTGATTGGCTGTTGGGCAGGCATGGTTTAACTCTTCATTGGAAGACAAGAAATCACTTGATGAGAAACAGATACTAAGATACTCTTCTCCTCCAGACTCTAATACAATTCATGTACTGTCCATTGTCATTCTTTATACAGATGTAGCCTGGGTGATGATTACTGTGCTTCTATCCCCATTCAAATTAAACTCTGAAGGGAACCAATTTATCCTATACTTTATAGGCCATTAGGCACGATGCTAATTGGGGCATTCTTGCTTTCATCCCTTACTTCTCACGTCCGTGTTTTCTTCTTTGGTCAGAAACTGTACAATTTCTTCATTTGTTTCATTCATCTTTATACATCCTAAAATTTATTTTCGTTCTCACTAGGTATTTCTTTGGCAACCATTCTTAAACTGTGTTTGAAGACCAACATATTAAATTTATGGTCTGTACTTCCTTGACAATCTTCTGTTCTTCTCCTCCTCTTCTCCTACTCCTCTTTTTCTTTTTGTTTAGTGAGACAGGGATCACTGTGTATCCATAATTGTCCAAGAATTTACAATATAGACCACGCTGGCCTCAAGAATATTTCGGCCTCACAAGTTCTGAAATTAAAGGTGTGATATGCAACCATTCCTAGCCAGATTGTTTATTTAAATTGTCATCCTGGTTTGATTTGAAACTGTGTGCTTCCATTTTTAAGACATTAATTTTCTCATAAGCCATTTGAACTAAAGACTGTCAAAGAATACCCTCTAGATAATAAGAAAAATTCCCCATTGATTACATAGCTGTATGTATGTAAAACTTCTGTATTTCACTTATTAGAATACCTTGAAAGTAAGAAAAATATTTGCCAAGCACACTTAGTAGGTTGTCTTTAGCAAGATTGCAATTTGAGCTATTTGTTATGGTTACTTATTCCTGGTAAGCTGTACTGTATTTGCCAACTGTAAAATCACATCAATGGCCAATCTTTGTTTCTATGGACATTTTTGTTATATTATTTTATACAATTTATGATATGGTTATTAATATAGATTTAATGATATCACTATCTTAGGAGATCTGTATAGTTAATTATTCATTGTCTCTTCTATGGAGGAAATCTGTTTAAAGACAATGACACATGAAAGACAGTTTATAATTTTTATATAACTTAAATATACTCTTTTCTCACAATACATTGGCTGCATTTTCCATGTATTGTCTTCAATATCTCTATCTAATTTCATTCAGGTTATTTGCTTCTTAACTTTGAATGCCACATATTCAAATCTGATTAAGTGTTTATCAAAAAATAAAAAAGAACAAAATTTTTAAATATTTACTGATTTTTGAACTTTGCTTTATAAATGCTTATAGAATAACTGCACACTTTTATTTGTATCTATTCAATGAACTGAAACATTTATATGATTAACTCAGTTTTTATATATTAACATGGTCATATGTAAATATCTATCAATACCATTACTATAAATTGAGGGGTGGTTGTTTCTTTCCTATTTCAGGAAGTACAGATACATTGGACCTGGCATTTTTTTGAATATGATATCTTTTAACAGTCATAGTCAAGACCTTACTAAGCAGCTTTTCATTTATTTTATGTAAAGGTTTGAAATATCCTTGGGCTTTAAGTACTACCTTTAATGTGGGTATTTCTTAACAAATCTCCCATGGTGTGTATAATACCATAACCATGAAAGCCAATAGGTTCTATCACCAATATAATGAATAGATGTGATATTGGGCAATGTGTGCAAGTTATTCAAGTGTCTTAGGATTGTATTATAATAGAAGTCAGGACATCTAACTAACTGTAAAACTAAGATAATATAAATGGGTTTTTTTTTGTTAATGAAAAAACACTATTCTTACCTTAAGGCAATATTCCTGCCTTAAGGCAATAAGAGATAATGTGTTCCAGAGCCAGATATGAGTAACTATGGCTTAGGAACACAAATTCAGATTTCTGCAAATTCAATGTAGTAAATCTCAACTCTTTGTTTGCAGTTAGCACTGCAAAACTTTTATTTAATAATCACAGCTCTAATGGGTCACATATAGAGGTGTGTAATAAATTGCCATAAAGCTAAAGAAGGCTCTGGATCAGCAGCATTTTAACTTCTGTGTATCATTGAAGTTCTATTCCATCATTAACATTTGTAGTTGCAGCTTCTCCCTGGAAACTTCCATTAATGAATGAATAGGAAAGAACACTGTTCTCTTGTTAGTTTTTATTTATTTATTTATTTATTTATTTATTTATTTATTTATTTATTTTTGATGAAGTAACAAAATGTGAATTAAACCAATAGTTAAATATCTCAAGCAAATTGTTATATTTGAATATTTGGTTGTATTTTTAGTAATATACCATTTACTTAGAACCCATCGGTTTTTGATTAGTATAACTACAAAATTAAATGTAGATGTGGAAGACTGATAATCATTACAGCATCCTTTACATATTTAAAATAGCTCTTGTCTCTCTTGGATCTTGGCAAATAATACTATTTGTTACTGTCTTAGCTGGAGAAATAGCTAGTTTTAGAGTGCTTACTCTGGGATTCTTCTTTCATAAACAGATGATTATGTCAATTCCTATTTGACATTTTGAGATTGGGGAAATGACAATTCTTTTTCAGGGGCTGTGATACGATGTAAGATAGTCTTGAACAAGTTGTGTTTTATATATTGTGTTCTATGATACCACAGGAGGGTCATGATGACTTCAGTACTATGTACTGTATCAGTGGCTATTAGACACTTTCACCCAATAGCTTTAAACATTATTGGGCTATTCACCTTCACCTGGTACAAGTCACACACATACATTGTCATGAGGCCTTCATTATTTGACTGGTTTCCCCCACAAGAATAATACATTCATTTGGGCTTCCAGCATGCTTCTTCCTAGAGATAGAGCCACCTCTTCAATTTACTAAAACTATGAAAGAGGTCAAAAATCTTCATTGAAATTATTGCTCTCAGGCTGTGATATTTTTCTTTCTTTCTGCGTAATAGTTACCACTTTATTTATTCTTTGGATTTCTGTATTGATTTAAGACTCCATAATTCTGTGAGGTAGGGCTAGTTGATCACCACTGGGACCTTGATAGTTATAAAAATGGCAGTTTCCTACATATGACAGAAACTGTTGTTACCTCATCACTTATTTCATTTTCATCATCATTTGTATTTGTCAGATCAGCACCAGCATCTGTCTCTTTAAGCCTTGACCATGTGAACCAAAGGTCATTTTATTATTTCAGGATACAAGGCTCTCTTTCACCAGATTATTCACATACTACTATCAAAATGTTGTACATTCAGCCTTTCCATAGGGATATAATCACACACACACACACACACACACACACACACACACACACAAACACATTCCACTATGTCAACATTTCTGAGTCTTATAATCCTTCCGTATCTATTTTTTTCCTGAAACTATGTGGTGCTTTGAATGAGAATGGACACCATAGGCTCATATATTTAAATCTTTGGTCCCCATGTAGTGATAACGTATGAGAAGATTAGGATTGTGGTCTTTAGAGAAAAGGCGTGTCACTGGAGGTGGGTCATGCCATGTCATTCTCATTCCCTGTCTTCCTGACTACTGCTATGTTCCTGTGATGATGATTAGTGGCATCCAACACTCTGAAATTGAATCCCCAAACCCTTTCTTGTATAATTTGCCTTGGTCATGGTGTCTTGTCACACTAAGAGAAACTACAACACACTATAACAAAATTTACTATCAGCATTGGCTGATCTTGTGTAAATTCAGTTATTGACTTTTCAAACCCTGCTTGATTGAGATTACTGGTACACTGCAGTCATAGACTATCAATTCTTTCATGATTTATATCCAATTTTAGTAATGAATAATAACTCTTTAATAGAATATAAATATCAACAAGATAAGTGTACAAATCATATTAGTGCAAATACTTTATAATATATATAGTAATACATATTTTTGTAGGCAGGAATAAGTATGTGTGTGTGTATGTGTGTGTGTGTGTGTGTGTGTGTGTGTGTGTGTGTGTGTGATAGAGAAAGAGACAGAGAGACTGGGGGAAGTTTCTCCAAAAACTAATGAGTTGATTTCAATTTAATATTTCCAAGAGAACACAGAAAAATATACATCCAGGATTAAGCAATTTTTCTAGATTTTTTTCCTTTTTCTAAAAATAAGAACCTCTTTTACTAAGAAGATATTTATGTTATAAAAGAACGCTTATTTTTAAAATGTGACTTAAGAAAGTATTGAAGAGAAACTACTGCTATCTCTGTAATCACCAGCATTTTCCAGAAAACACTTGTGTGCTAAAATGATGCAGTGTTTGACACATAAGACATCCATCATGTAAATACAGCTTTGGTACAAGTTGGATCATGAAAATTATTATGCTGCTATAAAAACGATTACTATCTGGTGAAGCTGGGATAAAACAGCAGACTACAGAGTGGTAGAACACAAAATGTGTAAGAATCTTCTGACTACACTTATGTAAATTATGCACAAATAAAATTTAATATAAAAAGTAAAACATAGTTGGAAAACTTTGAGCTGTAGGAGAAGGAAAAGTGTAAAAATTCCTAAACAGAAAATGAGTCACTGAAAAATGGGCTTTGCATACTCCCCATGGGAGACCTTACCCTTTTGGAGGAGGGCATGGGAGGTGGGAGGGAGGCTATGGGGGGGATGTGGGAGGAGGGAAGAGAAGGGGATCTGTGGTTGCTATGTAAAAGGAATAAAAAATTAGATAATAAAGTGAACAAAAATAGAGAAAATGAATGAGGGTCAAATAAAAGCAAAGTTTTTTTAAAAAATAAAACCTCAAGGAATGATATTATTTAATATATACATACATATATACATATACATTTTAAAGAAAGTTAAGTCATTTTGGCTTACATTGTCAGCTACAAAAGCCACAAACTAACAAGAACTCCAGAAACCTCAGTACCAGGCATGAGAAAACTCCTTCTGAGTGGTTGGTCAGGGTAGCCCAAGCAACTGCCAAAAGAGTATAAATTACTGATATAGCCCTTGCTTGCTTCTCAGGGGTTGAGGATGGGCTTCTTTTGATGAACACTTGAAACACACACAATCACATATGCATTCACACTCTAGAGAGTCACAGACTGGAAAGAAATATTCTAAAACTCCAATTATGAAGTATTTTGTTCTAAAAATATCACATGCAGTGTCTGAGTCAAAGCAAGGACGAATATATATGAATTCCATGATGAGTATAAAAGAAAAAAGCATAATATGATCAGCAATAAGATGGGTAATATAAAAGATCTTATCATTTTCACTTGATAAGACTTTTTTGGACATAGAGGAAAAAACTTTCAAACACAACGTTAATTATTTTATATCCAGATACTATTTTAAGCAAATTTATTTAACTAAATTCAAGCTAAATGGGTCTTCTAAAACTCTGAAAATGTATTCTTTAAATTGCTGTAAATGCCTTTTTGTCATTCATGCAAGAGATGGTTCGGTGAGTAAGAATGTTTGTTGTAAAACCGTGACAACCTGATTTTAGGCTTCCGAAACCTACATAAAAGAAGGTGTAACATCAGACTCACCTGTCTGCCACCCCAGCATGGTAGGACAAAGAATGAAGGATCCGTGGGGCATGGTACAAGTAAAGTTCCAGTATTGGTGAAAGACTGGGGAATCAAGTGGAAATGGATAATACAGGACTCTTAACTTCCTTCTCTGACCTCCTAATAAAGATATAAATATGCTCCTCCTTTGTCCACAGAACTACGCCCAGCCACAGAAGCACATGAGTACACAGAAATTAAAACAATTTTAAATGTGACATTTAAAAACATCAGAAATCAAAACAGTCTCTAATTATATCTATAAAAGATGGTGTGTGTGTGTGTGTGTGTGTGTGTGTGTGTGTGTGTGTGTGTGTTTAACAGTAAGAATTTCTTTCAGTGAAAAGGGGATCTGGCTCTGTAGTCTGAATATAAGACTGTTAGACCATGAACCAAGTAGGGGGAAACTGGCCTCCTTTTCAGAAAAATTGGTATTCAGTAGCATTGAAAACTGACAAAATATAAAATAATAACACCCTGACTTTTTATATAGAGTGACTTTTAGGATGAGTGAAGAGAACTGCCAAATGAAGAACTTGTAAAGACTGAGAACATAGTCTGTAAGAAGATAAGCATTTAATAAATATCAAATATGAAATAGTCCCTTGTTTACTGACATGCATGTGCGGTGCTGATCCCTGACTCCAGAGAAAGATTACCAGCACCAACACTTCCGAAAGAATGAAGTAAGCTATAAATAGATCGGATCCCTAGGATTAAACCAAGCAAGACTGGCAACAAGAAAAACAAAGAAAAGTTAATGAAATGATTCCTGATGATATTCTCCTATACTCATAGACTGGAGCCTACCTCAATCTTTATCAGACAGGCTTCACCCAGCAACTGACAAGCGCAGATGCAGACACCCACAGCCCAAGATTAGGTGGAGCGCCAAGAATACTGAGGAAGAAGGGAAAAAGTATTGTAGGAGCCAGAAGCGTCAAAGATACCACAAGTAAACGGCCCACAGAATTAACTAAGCAGGGCTTCTAGGATATCACAGAGACTGAATTGACAGTCAGGGAGCCAGTATGGGTCTGAGCTAGGTTCTCTGCATCTATGATATGGTTGTGTGGCCTGGTGTTCTTGTGGAACTCCTTACAGTGTGAGTCATATCTGACTCTCACTAGGCTTTTGGGACCCTATTCCTCTTGTTGGGTTGCCTTGTCCAGCCTTGTTCTGAGGGTCTGTGCCTAGATTTATTGTTACTTGGTATGGCATGTTTGATTTATATCCCTGGAGGCCTCCTCCTTTCTGAAGGAAAAAAGGAGGAGCAGGTAGATCTGGGGGAAAGAGGAAGTGGGTGTGGGGGAACTTGGAGGAGTAGAGGAGTGGAGGGAAGGGAACTGTGGTCAGAATGTAATATATGAAAGAAAAATAAATAAATGATAAGAGAGAATTTTTAACTAACACCAAATTATTACTGTGAATACACATAACTGCTTGTTCTATATGTAATTTTAATAAATTAAACATAAGAAAATGAGACTGTAATTCCTCATCCTGGAATATATTACAAAGATGTAATAAAGTCTGTTTCTGTCCATATAGTACCTGGAAGCTACAGGTTAAGGAATTAAACATGCACCAATTAGTGTAAAATTGGTATGAATTTATAATACATTATGTAAACTATAAACTTGAAAATAGAAATATTTTATAATACAGTATGTAAATTGCAAACATTAAAATTCTCAGCACTCTGTACCTGAGTTATTTTTTGTATAGGGATTTTTTTTGCTGGTTAAAGTAATGGAAGTATATATAAATGTAAAAAGTTTACTAATTAGTTAAATAAATTCTTTATGTACTCTAAGAGAGCTGAAACAACTAAGAAAATTATAGGCATTTTATTAAAATATTTTATAAGAGAATCCATTCCTTAAAAATAATCTTGTTTAATAAGCATCTCAGGTACTTTAATTTTTGTTGAAAACTCCTAATGTTACACAATACTAATGATCCATTTATATCACACTGACTTGTAATAAGTCCTTTGAAATAGAATCATTTATAACTATATAAAAAGTTACAGTGTTTTGGCATAGTGTGAAATGCTATATTAGTTAAAATTAGGTGTTAATTTTATGGTAGTGAGACCAGTACATGAGGAAAAGTCACACCATACCCAAACATATATTTGGTTAATGGCTGGCTTGAATATGTGCACCTCTAAAGACATTGTAACATTACAATCCACCTCAGAAAAGTGACATGAAACATGATTTCACTCATTGTCCTTTTTTCCTGAATTTATATAGTTTTAAAAATATTGCAGCCTCATAAGTCTGCAGATAGTATAGAGTATCTTTTTTATTTGAATAAGGCACTCAAAAGAATGGAAATTTTTGAGATGAAATAAAGAAGTTATTAGCTAAAATGAAAATAACTCATTTCAAACTGATTATTCATAATTATGCCACCAGTAAAATTGGAAAGCATTTATAATAGACTTGGTTTTAAAAAGTCTAAATATGATCAACATTAATTTTAATGTCACCAAGGTATTTACAATTATTAATGATAACAAGTATCTTTGTTTCTATTTTGTCGGTTATTAACTCTAAAAAAGACATGGATCATCAATGCTTTCATCATTTATGAATCATTTTTGGCTTGACTGACTTCACTATTTTCAACTGCCTTTGAATGTAACATCAACTGTCTTAGGAATTATATTTGCAAACCTATTTAATGTCAAAATTACTTTAAATTATCTGTAATATTAAATTTGTGTTTTAAAAAGTCCTCTTGCCTCTCAATGTAATTAAAATATTGACATATTGCATAAATAATAAGTAGATTAAAAAATGGCACATTCTAAATTCTGTTTCTCATCGTTTCACTGTGTATGTACACTACCAGAAGCCATGCAGTAAACATGTACACCACCAATAAGCTCAACTTATTTTCACAATTTCAAGTTATCTTCATATACTATAATTTTGTTTTATTTTTTAATTGAAAACAGAAAAATTTTGTACAATGTTTTGTTTATGTTTTACACTCTCCAAACTCCCCAGGTTCCCCCTTTCCCACTCATCCAAATCCATACCATCTCTCATTAGAAAACAAACAAGCAGATGCTACAATTTTAAATGATACTAATTACATAATTGTTATTGTTAATAGTTTTATAAATTAAAAAAATAGAAAGACAATGATCAAATTATAATCATAATGTATTTTTGTTTTTCACTGTTTGATTTAAAGATATTTTTGCCAAGATAGGCCTGTCTTAGTAGTCACTATACCAATCACTTCTGATTGTTTAATCCTTTGTAAGCGTAGATGCTAAAAAGTTGTTATGTTTTATGCTCCTGGTATCATGGACTTCTGCCTCCCTGTATTCAAGTTCTAGAGAGTTGACTGCTCTTCACTATACTATAATTATTTTCTAACAATAGAGTTCATCATTAAGCATGGGATGAAGAGAAAATACTTACTATGTGTCCATTCAAACTAAAAGTTCATGGTTAGTCTATTAATGATGAGACTACCTTGATGAATTTACTTATTGATTTTACTGAGTTTCCTTTCCCATTCCTGTCTGTATTGATTATTTACAAGTCTACTTTTCTGGTTTAACAACCACTTTCTGAGTGGATTTACATCCATGAGATAAAATCCATCATGGTAAGTGAGACAATTAAATAGCTTAACTGTTTGGGAGGCACCCAGGCAGTGGGACCCAGACCTGTCCTTAGTGCATGAGCTGGCTGTTTGGAACCTGGGGCTTACACAGGGACACTTTGCTCAGCCTGGAAGGAGGGGACTGGACCTGCCTGTATTGAATCCACCAGGTTGGGCTGAATCCCCATGAGAGTATTTGCCCTGGAGGAGATGGGAATGGGGGAGGCTGGGGGAAAGCAGGGAGGGTCGGGAGAGGGAGAGGAAAGGACAGAGGAACCCATGGCTGATATGTAAAGTTAAATTAAATTTTAAAAAATCAGGTTAATACTACCCTAAAAGTAAAACTTTAACAGCCAAAAAAATTCATCGTGGAACAATTATCAAAGCAAGAACCTATGACGAGACAGTTAAAAGAACCTAAAAAGAACCTGATACTATTGTTTACCTAAAGAGGTATAATATTAAACATGTTTCTAATAACTTCCATTAAATCTGAAGAATAAGGTATCTTCATCAGAGAAGTTTCTGTTTGCAGTAGATGGTGATCAACACAGAGACTCACAACTAGCCAAGATGGGAATATTATGAGGCTGTGGAATGCTGAGCCCTAAAAGAAAGAGGTATACAACTCTCTTTCCTCCCAAGGCTCAGGGCTCATTGTGGAAGACAGGGGAGCAGAAAAGTATGAAAACCAGAGGCAATGAATCACTACAATGGAAAACATCTTCCAGACAGAACAGGGTAACTATACATTTGTTTTAAGTTAACAGTATTCACATACTGTACAAACCCAGGCCAGGCCACATCCTAGAATGGAGGGGGCACTGAGCAAGAAGTTCCACTTTGAAAGGCAGAGCTATTAGAATATCCTAGATGATATGACAGAAAGTGTCAGTATTTTCTAAGAATGTAGTCCCCTGATATTGACCTCTACACTCCAGTAGAAGACACACCTGCAAGAGTATTTGGGGAGCACAAATTTCCCATGGTGGGAAAAAGTGACATAATGTGGAATGGATGGGAAAGGGGAATGAGTGGTTCTGAGAAAGGGTTATAGAGGGAGGATGTGTATAATCTAAACTCATTGTCCAAAATTCTCAAAGAAATAGTGAAAATTTTAAAATGATAAATAAAAATTGTTGTCTGCATGCATATAATGTGTCTGTGTTTTCAAAGAGTTTTCAGGTCCCAAGTTCAACCTTCTGTATTAATCTTTTTTCATTAGAATCTTCTTAAACTTCACACCTCATGGGAGGGGAATTGTTACTTCTTAAGATATTTGGTCCACATTAGTTTGCTTCTAATTTGTCAAATGTTTTAACTTATAGAAGAATTCTAAGTTTACATTTATTACTATAAATAAATGTCTTTTTCAACGTAAGAAGTCTATAGTAACATGCAGATTGGAAATAACCTCTGTGTTATCTGGAGAAAAGGAGGCAGAATCAAACAGTGCAGATTTCAGTTGCATAAATAACTAGCTATAAAACAACACAAATAAGGACAAACTACATATGAATGTCAGCAAAATCAGACAACCCAAAGAGGAAGAAAAGAAATAACCCAAGGTTGCAAAATATAGAATAAAAGAAAATAAGTAGACTCAATTAAGCAAAGAGTTTGCTCTTGAAAAGATAAATAATATGGAGCAATAGAGAATAAAACTAACCAAAAGAGAAAAGGTAAATCACAGATATCACATGGTCATCTTAACTGATGGGAAAAAATATCCTCAGACCAAGTTCAACTTCCCTTCAGGTTACAAATCCTAAAGGAGTGAGGCATGGGAAGAACACATCGAAGTATCATACGTATTAAATAAAATAAGTCTTTGTCTAACATTATTATATAGAGAGAATAGCTGGAAGCATTTTCTTGTCTCTAAACTGTGAGATGATAAGAGTGTATACCCTGTTTATTTTTATTCCATACAGTGTTTTAAATCTTATCTAGAGTAATGAGGTAGGAAAAGAAATTTTAAAGATCTGCAAAAAGTAAAGAAAGAAGTTAAATTTTCCCTATTTTGACATTACCAGTTACTTTAAAACATTATAAAGAACTCATTAAAAAGCTTTAAGATCTGATAAACACTTTCAGTAGAAGTGAGGACAAAATGCAGTATATGGAAATCACTAATCTTTATACCAATAGTAAGCATTCTGGGAAAGAAATGAGAAATGAGAAAGAAATTTTACTCAAAGTGATTTAAAATTAAAATACTTAGAATCTAGCAAAAGAGATGAACAATTCTGTAATACAATCTTCACAACATTGAAGAAAGAAATTGAAGATAACATAAGAAGATGGAAATCGTGCTTATGCTCATGGATTTACAGGATTAATAGTGTGAATAGCCATCTTAACTACAATAGTACAGAGATCTCATGGAATATAGATACATTTCAGTGGTATTCTACACAAAACCTTGAAAAACACTACTTAAAATTGATAATGATGAATGATGAGTTGAAGTAGGTCAAATATTATAAACAGAGAGAGACATGCTGGAGGAATGTTTGGATCCAGAATTATACTATATATCAATAATCACAAAAATTGTAGGGTCTTGGCATAAAACAAAAATGTACACCAGTGGCAAACAATAGAGCACCCAGAAATAAACTCACACATGTATAGTTTCCTAATCCTTGACAGTGTTGTCAAAAATAGACCACCCCAGATTTGGGGCCATGGCTCAGTGATTCAAACTGCCTATTGCTCTACCAGAGGACTGGAATTTTGATCACAACATCTAGTTCTGGCAGCTCACAAAAACTATAAATCCATATCTAAGGCATCTGATGCACCATTTTGACATTTGTAAGCATCCATTCACACAGACAGGCATATATTTATATAATTTTTAAGAAATTAAAAAAGAAACTCTTCAAAAACAGTTCTAGTAAAAATGCATATATACATTCTAAATGAACAAATAAGATCTGAATGGCTTAGCTCCCATGAGAAACAATTAAAGATGTATAAAGAATTCTGAATTTATTACAATGAAGTGTGTATAGGGTACTTCAATACAGATGTAGGTATTAGAAAGGACTCTAATATCAACAAAATAATACTGAGAATTGGTGAATGAAATTACATGGCATTTAAAAGCTTCTGCCTAATAAAGGAAATAATCAACAGTGTGAATAGAAGGCTGAAAGCTTGGAAAGGAAAAATCTTAACTAAAGGCACATCATACAACAGTTAATATATAGCCTGCATGAAGAACTCGAAAAGTCACCTACTAAAAAATAAAAACACTCAAATTAACAAAATGGGTTAATAAACTGGATAGACATCTCTCTAAAAATATAAAAAAAATCGGTAAATTTGAAATAGATGTTTAATATCCTTAGCCACTGGGTGAAATAATATTGAAACTACTTGGAATACAATATTACAATCCTGGTACCTCCAGTTGAGGCAGGTCCAAGCCCCTCTCCCTGTATCAAGGCTGTGCAAGGTGTCCCACCATAGGTAGTGGGCTCCAAAAAGTCGGCTCCTGCACCAGGGATGGATCCTGATCCTGCTGCCAGGGGGCCCTTAAGCAGATCAAGCTACACAACTGTCTTGTCTCCACGGGAGGTCTTATCTTTTCAGAGGAGGGAATGGGAGATGAGTTAGGGTGGGAAGGCTGGGGGAGCAGGAGGAGGGAAGAGAGAGGATCTGTGGTTGGTATGTAAAATGAATAAAACATTTCTTAATAAAATAAATTATATATATAATTCTTCTACCTCCTTTTTAGAACCTGAGCTTCAGGGAAATGATTGAACACAGGAAAATTAAAGAAAAAATCATCCTCTTTAAGGCTTAGTGCTCCAAAATCTCATACTCTCTACAAATTAATCTGTTGTGGGTTTATTGGTTAATTAATATCTATTGTAAGAAGACGCTACTCTGATAAAGCTTCAGTGATGGATTGATCTATATGTATAGCAATTAGTAGATGTTTTTATTACTTTGTTCCCTTAGAAAAATAGTGGTAGCAGGCTTTGTGCTAGATTCATGACATTTCTATTCACAAGTTCATGAACTCATTAACAGTGTAAAATATGAATTCAATTTCATGGAACAGGTCTTAAAGCCCATATAAAATGTCATTTGTTGCTTCTTTAACATTTGAGCCACTGTTACATTAGTGGATGTTCTTGTAGACAGGTTGCTTTTATAGATCATGACAATCTCAAATAATGAGGTTTTATTCAGTCATAACTGAAGTTACGACATTTCCAAGAAAAGATACAGAATGAAAAAAATCACTACTTAGGCAAAATTGTCCAGATCTGAAAGCCTATTACCATGTTTTCGTTCAGAGGTAGAACCACTTAAGCATGTGCATGCATGCGTGTGTGTGTGTGTGTGTGTGTGTGTGTGTGTGTGTGTCTGTGTAAGCCATGACAACATAAAGAGGTCTATAAGCAGCAGAGAGAGACATGTAAAATGAAGACAGGAAAAGACAGCATGGAATAGGATACATTTGATATGAAAACAGAAGAAGGGATATTGGTTGGAAGGAAGCAGTCTAACCAATCAGTGACTAAAACTTGTGTCTAGAGAGAATTGAGTGTCCCTGATTCTTGTTCCAGCTGCCTACTCTCATGCTTTCTTGAATATTTTGGACACCTCCTCTTTAACTGTAAAGAAAAAAATAACTTCCTTCCAACAGATGATTCTATTAATGCTATATTTTCACAACAGAACATAACTAAGATTAGATAGATAGATAGATGATAGATGGATAGATAGATACATACATACATACACACACACACACATATATATATACATACATACATAGATTATACATAGAAAAAGAGATAAAAAATGATGGATGGAAGAGCTGGCGTCACAGACAAATGTGACAGTGATTAAAATGAAAAAGGAATTTAAAATGAAGGTGCATACTGACAAAATAGATAAAATTTTTCTCTTGTACTTAATCATAATTATTATATTCATAAATACAGAATATTTTAATGTGATCTTTAGAAAAGGTTATTAGATGTTAAGGGAGGTCAACATAACACTTCCTGAGGGAAAAAACATGAAAAATATGCTTTTTGGCTTGGTTGGTTGCCTTATTTTTTTATGTTTTGTTTTGTTGGTTTTTATAAGAAGTGATTTAACAAACTTCATATTCAGGCTATATATAAATCTTTGCAATTATAAATGAAAATCTTGGGAAAAATGAGTAAAATAAATGAGCCCTAGATATATTTAAAAATTATTGAAACCTGTAATGTATGACATTATGCAAAAACAGAATTTTAAGGGGAAATATCACAGACATATGTAGAACAAAATGTATTTAATCACAATTTCAGTGATTCAGAGGGTGGAGCCTGAGTTTTACAGCTCACATGAATTGCACCTAAATGACAGCCTGCTATGAGCTTAGAGTCCATTTCTATCTCAGTCAGCTTGTTGGTAGATTTCAGTGCCTACAATGTAAGATCAAAATCCATCAATTGCTACTACATTCAGCCGCTCTACACAGAGGCTTCATAATACAGCTGCTTGCATCATCCTTAAGGGCCTTGGCTTCCATTATAAATGGTTAACTGATTCAGATAGGCCTTTATGCAAAATCAAGGTCCCCCAAATAACTCAAAATCAATTGACTAGAAAACTTAATTCCATCTGATAAGCACTTTTCCCACTTAACATAACCTAACCATAGATGTAATGTCTAACAGATAAATTCCACATGCAATAATAGCGTTGTACAGAATATGTCCAGTAGGGGACAGGAAATTTACAGAATATTATAGTTGTGCCTGGCACAAGAGAATTATTTTAAATGGGTCATTTAGAATAAGAATAGATCAAATAATGGGGTATTAGGACACATTCAAAAATACAGCTCGTTGAACAAATTCAAGAAATTTAAAATGGGAAACTGAGTTTAAATTAGAGGCAGATTAATTTTTTTAAAAAAAGGTGAAGGAAATGTAGCCAGAAGCTCTTAAAAAATTCAGGGCTAGAAGAAAAACCCAGGAAACATTAGTACCTAGCATTGTTCTTCAGAGCAACAGAATGCCTGATGTTCTTAACCACGTAGCCTCCCCTCCACCCCCACTTTAAAACTGAAAATACAAGTTCTGGTACCACAAGGATAGCAAGGAGAAAGCGTGGCTCTGAACTTCACAGGGCTCTTTTGGGCAACACATACTTTATAACCCATGGGGAATGTCATCAAGGATGTCAATGAGTGGAATTTCAGGAGGTAAAAACTGGCCTAAAGGAGGGATAACTTAAAGCTGCTTCCCCAGGTAAACATAGCATGTGTGAGCATTTCTACACCCATAATTCCATGAGAATCTGTAGGGTAACCTACCAGTACTACAGCACAAACAACTCTTGAAATATAATATTCCAAATCTAATTTATACTAAAGAGCTACAGCTCCCACACTGTAAAAATAATTATTCCCAGCTAGATTTATTTTAGAAAATAGCACTTGGAGTGGCAAAATGCCCAAGGCTAAACTGCAACTTTATAACTGTGGTCCTAATTAATACTTTAATACTGAATTAAATGAAGCTAAAATAATTTCTTAGAAAGCAACATTTGATACTCAGAAATGTAGTGCAGCCAATGCCACTTTATAATGCCATAAGTTTGAAATCAGCCAGAATATTTTCATAAAGAGAAATATACCTGCATCATAATGAAATGAGCATTGGGACATTCTGGGGATGACTGTTATTTGTTACAACAATGTAAAGCCAAACCCAGGGCTAGCTACTGCAGGAATACTCTATTTTGATGAGCATAAATTCATTTCATAATACTCATTTCTTTTTGTAGTTAGTAGTGTATAATTACCTATACTGCATATTCAGGCAGGGATATTTTGTGGTATAGCAGACGTGGTAATGGAGTTCTTGTTCATTTCACCATCCATACCTCTGTTTAGATGACTTTTATGTGGTGTTGTATAGCAAATGATTGTGTTTCTAAAAGCAAGGTAAGTGGTCTAAATCTTTCCTTTGTTAGAACTTTGTCTAGTGGACATGAAGTGAAATCTGCCTTCAAAATGGCAACTCAGAACTGGGGAGATAGCTCAGTTGGTAAAGCGATTGGCACATAAGCATGGAGACTTGAGTTCAGATTCCCAACATTCAAATGGAAATCTTGGTGCCGTGGTGGGGTGTCTGTAACACTATCACAGCTGTAGCTGAGTGAAGCAGATTCCTGGATTTACAGAACACAAAGTTGAGTAGAATCTTTATGGCCCAGGTCCTGGGAGAAAAACCAATCCCACCAAGTAATGTGGAGAGCAGATGAGATAGCTAAGAAAAGGCACCTGATAACAAGCCTAAAATCCAGAATTCCATGACTAAGGAAAACAGGTAGGTTATACTATGATGATATACTGATGCCTATGTGGGCATGTGTGGGCACTTGTCTTTGTCAGCATTCTATTGCTGTGATGAGACACCATTGGAGTTGGAAGTTTTTCTCTGGTCCCACTCGACCCCACGATCTGACAGCTGCTTATAAAATAATTACTCAGAGGCTTATATTAATTATCAGTTGCATGGCACATGGCAGCCTTCTTGCTAGCTAGCTCTTCTATCTTAAATTAACCCATTTCTATTCATTTATATATCACCATGTGTTCCATGGCTTTACTTGCTCCCTGGATGCCAGGATGGCCTCTCTCCTACCTCTCCTTTCTCCTTTCACTATCTCCCTTAGATTTTCCTGCCTGGCTCCATCTTACTCTGCCATTGGACAATGCAGCTCTATTTATCAACCAATAAGAGCAACACATATTCACAGTGTACAGAAAGACATCCCACAGCACACCATGACGAAGGCGATACTTATAAAAGAATGCATTTAAATGGGCTTTCTTATATTCTAAGGTTTAGTCAATTATTGTCATGGTGGGAAGCATGGTGATATACAGGCAGAATTGGTGCTGGAGTGGTAGCTGAGAGTTCTACATCTCAGTAAGCAGCAAGAAGATAGAGAGAGAGATAAGCCTGGCTTGAGCATTTAAATCCCCAAAGCCTACCCCAGTGACATATTTATTCCAACAAGGCCACACATATCAAAATCAGGATACACTCTAAAATTTTTCATTCAATTTATATACCAACCACAGATCCCCTCTCATCCCTCCTCCTGCCCCCCACCTTCCCCTCAGACCCACCCCCACCATCCTTTCCTCCAAAAGGGCAAGTCCTCCAATGGGGGCAAACAAAGCCTGGTACATTCAGATGAGGCAGGATCAAGCCCCTTCCCCCAGCCTCAAGGGTGGGTAAGGTATTGGACCATAGGTAATGAGATCCAGAAAGCTGGCTCATGCACCAGGGATAGATCCTGATCCTACTGCCAGGGACCTCTCAAACAGACCCAGCTATGCAACTGTCTCCCATATGCAGAGAGTCCAGTCTGGTCCCATGCAGGCTCTATAACTGTCAGATTTTCCATTTCCTGCATTCCTTTTTTTTTTTTTTGTCTTCTTTATTGACTCTATTTTGGTTTTAAAGTCTTGAGCTGCTTCCTTCACTTGTTTGATTGCTTTCTCTTGGTTTTCTTGACTTTCTTTAGGAGATTTATTGATTCTTTCCAATTTTCTGTTTGTCTTTCTCGATTTGTTTAGAGGAATTTTTCATTTACTCTTTAGAGACCCTTAACATCTTCAAAAAGTCATTTTTAGGGTAATTTTCTTCTGTTCATTCTACATTGAGATGTTCAGGTCTTGCTGTAGTAGAACCATTAGGTTCTGGTGGTGCCATATTGCTCTTTATATTGCTGGTTGCATTTTTGCACTGGCATCTACCCATCTCTTCCTCTCATCAGTGCAAACGGTGTCTGTGTCTCAGAGTGTTTGTGTCTCAGGAACCTGCTGGGCTCTTGGGTAAATGGGTGAGTCTGGGGGAAAGAGTGGGACTTGTAGACTGTAGGTTCCAATGGGAGGGAGGTGGGAAGAATCCTCCAGGATTCTTGCTTGCTGGCCTGTAACGGGTGGGGTATGGGAGCAAAAGCTGAGCCTCTGGGCCTAAGGCCTACAGGCTGGAGTGATTGGTTAGGAGAAAGATAACTCTCCTCTGCATCCCATTGGAGCTGGTTGAGTCTGTGTCTCAGGGAGCAGTTGTAGTCTTGGCAGATTGGTGGATGTGTGGGATGGAGTGGTTCTTGTAGGTTACAGCATCCAATGAGAGGTGGTAGTATTCAGGTCTGCCTGCAGGGGTCTTGCCTGTTGGCCTGCAACTGAGCCTCCAGTGGGTGAGGGTTTGGGGACACAGGGTGTTTCCTGGGCATAAAGCCTAGAGGCTGGGGTGATTGGCTAAGAGAGCAATGGCTCACCTCTTCAAGGATACACTTCTTAAAAGAACCGCTCCCTAATTACCAAGAATTCAAATATATGACCAATGGATTCCATTCCTAATCAAACAGCCAAAAGTCTCTCTCTCTCTCTCTCTCTCTCTCTCTCTCTCTCTCTCTCTCTCAAAATAAATAAATCTAATAAAATGCTTTTTAGAAAGTTGGCAGAGGATCAAAGGAGAATACTGAGCACAATGTTACTCATTAAATGTCACAGTTTACAGTGCGAGAAAAGCCACGAGGTACAACAAAACCCACTATAAGAGTATATTAAGGGAAGAGAACAGAAGGGATGTGCATAGGCCTATGGAATGACCATGCAGGAAGAGGGGGAAGGAATAGATGAAACCTGCTTTTATAGGTTCCCCCTATTTTATTGGTTTTGAATAAGTGGCCCTGTTATTGTTTGAGAAAGAAAGGTTACGAGGCAGAGGCATGACACAACCCAGTATCAGAACTTTATTAGGAAGAGGGGGTAGGTGATATAAGAGGGTTTGGCCAGGCCTGTGGAAGAGACACTTGAGGAGAAGGGAGAGGTGGGGGAGGAGGGGAGAGCAGAAGAGAAGGGAGGTGACTAGCTTTTTAGGATTCTCTTGCATATGTGCATGTGGGCTCATAGAGCTATGCCATGCATGCACAGATTGTGTGACCTGCATGAATTACATAATCCTGTAGCTCATGGATGACATAGGAAGTAAGACCTCTTGCTTGGCTACTGAACTGTACATGTGTGGTCATGCAGCAGGGAGAGTGGCCAGGAATTCTAACACCCCCTGTACATGCACATATGAGCTTACATAGCTATGCCACCCATGCCCACAGATTGCATGCAGATTATGTGATCATACAGTACACAGATTATGTAGGATGTATGGCTATAGGATGACTAAGCATCTTGCCTGGCTACGAGATGGCCCATGTGCAGTTATGTAGCTGGGGGAGCATCTAGGAATTCTAACTACAACTAGAATCAGGGATATCTCTAGGATGAGTGAGAAATCCAGTACAATGGAAACTCCCAGGAATCCTTGTATGAGAATGACCTTAACTAAAACTCTTAATCAATGGGGATAAGGAGCCTGAATTGGCCATTTCCTATAACCAATCAGTACTTCCACTGGAGGGATTGGGACAACAATCCAGCTACCTAACCTTTACCTACAATTTGCCCTCCCTATAAGAAGTGCTGAGATAAAGATGGCACAGAAATTGTGGGAGTAGTCAGCCAATGTCTGGTCCAACTAACCCATATTATGAGTGGGAACTCATCCCTGATACTGCCAGGAAGGCTGGACAGCCCAGAAACCTAGGATAGAACCAAACATGACTGACAATTAAAAAATGTATCAATGAAATGATTCTTAATGATACTCTGCCTAGCTCAATTGTCATCAGAGATTTCTTGGCAACAGATGAAAACAAGAGTAGACACCCAGATCCAAATTTTAGGCAGATGTCAGGGAATCCTGTGGAAGAGGGGAGGAAGGACTGTGGAAGCCAGAATGGACAAGGACAGCACCATAAAATTCACATAATCAATTAACCTGGGCTCATACGGGCTCACAGAGACTGAACCAGCAACCAAAGAGTTTTTGTAGGACTGACCTAGACTCTCTGCACAAATGTTACAGTTGTGTAGATTGGTATTCTCATGGGACTCCTAACTGGTGGAGTAAGACTATCTTTGACTCTGTTACTGTCCTTTGGGACCCTTCCCTTCAACTTGGTAGCCTGTTCTAGCCTTAATAGGAGAGGAGGTGCCTACTCTTACTGCAACTTGGTATGCCTTGGCTGGCTAAGATACATGGAAGGTCTACCCTTTCCTGAAAAGAAAGGAGGAAGAACAGATTGGGGGGAGGTTGAGGGCAGGGACAGGGAGGAATGGAGGGATGGAGGGGAAACTGATCAGGCTGGAAATAAATGAATGAATAATTGAAAAGGAGGAGTTGGTTGAGAAAGACAACTATTGAATTCTGGTGTGCTTCCACATGTACAGATGTGCCAATCTGCCATATTTATGCATGCATAGACAATACATAACAACATCTCTCTCTCTCTCACTCACACACACACACACACACACACACACACACACACAAAGTACTACTCACACATATACACACTGAGAATCCTAGTACTACTACTTTTCAGAGTCTGTTATAGTAGGCACATTAATTAAATTAATTTAAGATCAGATATTTAAAATCCTAAATCAGTCTCATTTCTCGGGCTGATGTAGAGTATATAAATTCACAGTCAAGAACAAAAGCCCTTTAACAAGCACCATTTTTATTGAAGTGTTTTTTAATTATAGCATGGCATGTATAGGAGTAATTGTTTATATTCAACTTTATATAGAATCTTTAGTGCTAGAACTATGCTCAGAACATTCTTACAGTACAACTTACAGTGTAAACCAACCCCAAAATTCATATAAGCATTCTGCCATTTATCAGTTGTCTAAATTGCATAAATTGTCAAGGTAATATTTCAGTGTCAATAATACATTACATATGATCCTTTGAATATGTCATCTGCAAAGCAATCTATAGAGTCACTGTTTACATTTTTCTCCACTTTTATCCTTCTTTTCTACTTTCTTGGAATTAAAACATAATTAAAAAATTTACCCATTCCTATCTTTATTCCAATTCCTCTTATGTACCCCCTTGCTCTTTTACAAATTCATGTCCTCTGTTCTCTTTATTTGTTGTTACATACATACATGCTTTATATGCATGTATACATATATATTCCTAAATATACAAATAAAGCCTACTCAGTCTGTATTATGTCATTTGTATGTGTGTAGTTTAATAGCTGATCATTTAATTTTGCATAACTAATTGGTTTTTTTCCCTTGGGGAAGAATATTTTCTCAACCTTCCTTAGTTGCCTGCCTAGAACTTACAAGAAATAAATGAAATTGTATCTTCTTAAATTTTATTCTAAAGAAAGCAAACTGAGTTTAACGAAGACTTGTCAAAATTTCTAACCTTTCCCTGATATTTTTCAAAAGTAGGGATTCAATAAAAAAAAAAAAAAACAAGCAAAAAACCTCCAATGATTTGTTATACTAGCCACTTTCCAGACAAATAAAAATTGTTCAATCTCCTATTTATTTGCTGTATTTTATCTTTAAGGAGGACAGTCAAGTCTATGGATATAACTTCAAACACTTTTATATGTTATTGTATACTAAAGAAAATAAATACCTGGTATATACTTTAGTTATAAATAATGTATACTTAGGCACACAAGGCAGAGACATGGATTCTGGTTGCCTCCACTAATGGTATAACCATCAAGCAAACACTTACTTATCAGGGCTTTGACATCTTTATGTATATCGTTGCCTTCATTATAATACCAACCTTAAGTATTTCATAGTAAAATTAACAAATGTTCATAAATAATTTCAAAATTCTGCTAGAGACTTCTCATTAATGATAGCAGCAGCTGACTGTACTTTTTAGCACATTACCTGCTCTGTTTTAGGCAAATGAATTCAGATCAAACAAAGCATTGATTATGAATTGTACCTAGCTAAGAAGATTCTTTGACCCTCCATGTTGTACACTGTGTCTATGAAAATGTTGTAATGATCCTTCATTTCACACAAGTTTTGGGGTAGCAATGCCTTCCATTAATTACTCAGTTACAAACAATGCAGAAGCTGATGTATATTCCCAGGAATACACCTAAATGAGCATTAAATTATCTACCAAGAGATAATTTCTTAACTGTATATACTCTCATTATGTTATCTTTTGTTAATATTATATTTACCATATAGAAGAATTAATTTCATATATATAGCATGTCTTGGAAGACACAGACACATAAAAATATAATACCACTCAAAGCTTCACTTTAGACATTAACTTTAGTTAATTCATAGTGAATTATATAATTTCACTAAGTTGTTATTTTCAGTCATTAAATTCAGCAACATGTTGTGAATGCTATTAGTGATGAAGCTATTGAACAAGATCTTACATATTAACCGTTGGAAGATGAAAAGTGGTAGAATAAAATAGTTTGTGTCTCCATAGAGTCATATTTCAAAGTTTCCATGTAAACATGGAACACTACCTTGTAAATTGCCCTAAAATGTCCTCAACCCTATCTTTAGAGTTGAGAGTCTGAATTTGTACCTGAGTTTAAAGACAGAGTTGAGATTAACAGAATTTCCTAGCTATAAATCTGGAATCAGGAATACTACCACAGTTCTTCAAGACAAACAAGGACAATTTGGTGCACACCAGTAGTCACTTCCTTAATCTTCTCTTGGTGGCCTATGATAGCAGGTGCTTTTTCCATAGATAGTTAGCTGCCAAATAGACTGTAGTTTACCAACTATTTAATAAGACCTGCTTCAGTAAACTAGATAATATCTTGATATCTAAAGGAGCTATCAAAAATTGGGGGGGTCAGTGAGGAGGGAACAAATTTTTTTCAACAAAGTATATTAAGAATGTAACTAGGGAGAGAGATTGGGATTGAGTGGAAACCTCATACAGGGGAAGCTTCCTGGAATCTATGCTAGTGACTGTAGTGAAGATGGCTACTAATGGGGGAAACAGAGCCTAAAATGGCCATATTCTATAATCCGGCAAGTCTTCTAGCAGTGGGACTGGGGCATCAACCCAGTCACAAGACCTTTGACCTGCCATATGCCCTGCCTCCAAAATGTGATGGTGTAATGGTGGCACAGAACTTATGAGAATGGTCAATCCATGAATGATCTAACTTGAGTCCAACACTACAAGAGGGAGCCCGTGCCAAGTTCTGCCTGGATGATCAGGAAACAGAGGCTGGACAGCCCAGAGACCAAAGATAGAACAAAGTATGACCAGGAAAAAAAAATTCAGGGAATGATTACTAAGAGATGACATCCAGCAAATGATGGGAGCAGATACATAGACCAACAGCCAAAGACAAGACAGTGGGGGAGCTCTGCAGAAGATGGAGAAGAATGATTGTAGGAGCCAGAGGGGTGGAAGATACCATGAGAACATAGCTCACAGAATCAAGTAAGCAGGCATCATAGGGGTTCAAAGAGACTGAGGCAACAATAATGGAACCAGTGTGGGTCTGAGCTAGGCCCTCTGAATATACATTATGGTTGTGTATCTTGGTGAGAGTTAGAGGCTGTCTCTGAGTCTTTTACCTCCTCTTGGGACCCCTTTTCCAACTATTGAATTGCCACCTCCAGCCACAAAATGACAGTCTGTTCCTAGAGTTATTATAACTTGTTATATCATGTTCAATTGATTTTCCTGGGAGGCATGCTCTTTTTCAAGGAAAACAGAGGAGGAGGAATGGATCTGGGGAAGAGGGAAGGTATGTGGAGAGGAACTTGGAGGAGTGGAGGGAGAAGAAACTGTGGTCAGGATTTAATGTATGAGTGAAGAATACAAAAAACAAACAAACAAACAAAGGGTAGAACTATGCAGTGACATTCTGACCACAGGAATGTGACTTAAGATATATAAGTAGAGTTTGAATGTCTTTATTTGAATTAAAAAATGTGATAAAATCCAGGACCTGTCCCTGATGCATGAGCTGGCTCTTTGGAACCTATTCCCTATGTTGGGATCCCTTGGTCAGTGTTGATGCTGGGGGATGGAGGGGCTTGGAACTGTAGCAACTTGATATGCCTTGCTTTGTGGATTCCCAGAGGATAACTTACGCCATCATCTGATTGGAAAGGAAGGAGGAGTGGATGGGAACATACAAGGGAAGTGGAGGGAGGGAACAAGAGCAGAGGAGAGAGGGGGAACTGTGGTTGGTATGTAAAATAAAATAAAGGGAAAAAAATGAAAAAATCAAAACCCTATCATAGGCCTGGGAATAGTTACTAATTTATTATTAGAAGCCTAAAAAGCCTAAAATTGTGTGAAGCCTAATTACGACATTTTTATTTTATTGTAAGGACAGTTAGTGTCTCCAAATTCTCAATTTCAAGGTAATTTTCTTTTCTTAAATTCACTGTTCTTCTCAAGTCCCACAGCATTATTCTTTTACTAATAGCACACACATATTTAGAGGAATGAATTTCAAATAGCATATCTGAGAAAACATTTGACTTGGGTTTTCATACTTAAGTATAAGAGTAGATTTCAGTGAATCACCATTTCCAATAGTGTTAGAAGTAAGCTTATAACTTTTTGTATGCTCTTTTGTGAGTAATATCTTTAACAAATTAAGTCAAGCTTGGTATAAATCACAAATATTCAAATTTGTTTTAAAGTTCTTTTCTAAGTTCTGAAATGTTATTGGACACTTGAAATCAAATTGTCACTCATCACTGGAATTCCTTTCCTTACACCTGTCTTTAATTATTCTTTATTTATACAATATTAATGTTCATTTTTGTTCCAATATCCCACTTTTAACAATTTCCATAATAATCTTCATTCCTAGTGACTTTAATATCTATCCCATGAAATTCAAAAAAATATGATGTATAGCTACACCCTTCAATCTTCAAAGCTATTTTGGGGATACAATACTCTAGATATGTCCCTACTTTGAAAGAATTCAGTAAAATTCACTGTGAATAAAAACAAGGTGTTTCTGTTGATAGTGATTATTTAAATATCCCTTAGCACAATTTTCTTGGTGGATTTTTTTTATTCCTAACACTTGACTCATTTCCACGAATGTCATTCTCTTTGTAAAAGGCAACAGCAATATTAGAAAGATTGCATATATTATGTAGAAGGATTACAAAGGAGATCGTCTTTTACAACAGGTGTTTTATGATAGAATCAGATGAGCAATGAGCTGCATGAATGTTCATTTAAGGTCTGTGGACTCTCTCAGCCCCCAAATCAGAAAGGGATTCACTTACATACAAGGTGTGTAAAAAAGAGGAAGTTATTTTTTGAAACCAGAAGAATTTATGAATACTCTCTGGGTTCTAGAACTGCTGTTTAAAAATTCAACTTAACAGTCCTCACCTTCTTTGGTGTAACAAATTAGACTGTAATCAAGGTTGACTAAATGCTTCAAAAGACTTAAAAGCAGAGAAAATTTTCAGCGTTTGATTATATTCAAGACATTTTCTACCAGTAGCCAAGTCAGAGGAAGAACCGATGACAATTGACTTCAGGGTGTCAGTGTACAGGAGGCGAATCCCAGATGGGTCAATTTCAGACAGGGAAGGCCCCTAGATTCCAGAACCCAGAATGTCTTTGCTTCTGCTGTACATTTACATGCTTGCTTCTGCCATCTTTCTCTGGTGTCTGGCATGGTGTGAATGGACATGGAGAGATCCCTATTGCCTATAATGTAGTGTGTTTATTTCATGGAAACATCCTACTCTACTGGGCATTTTTACCTGTGGATAATTATGAAGATTATTTATTCCTAAGCTGTACAGTCTAATTGATAATAATAATGTTAGTTTATACAGAGTTTTTATCAATAAAAATATAAAAAAGGAAGTGTCACACAGCTATAACACATGAGTTTCTACTGAGGAGCTGTAAGGACTGTGGCTTATGTTGATGAATACCACAAACAGTTGAGTCCAGGTAGCCTAACTAACATAAATTCTTTTAAGCTTTATGTTAGAAGATGTGTTCACAGTTTCAAAGTGAATAATACCTGAAAGAAAGGTTAGAAAATAGCTTAAAATTAGACTGAGATGTTTTTGTCAAACAGCTTTGAGGTGAAACACCCAAGAAGATAATCTAAAGCTGTAGAGAGGCACATAGTTGAGTGAGGAACTCTTTAAGATCAGAGAATAAGAACGAAGCAGCCCAGTTATTAGCTGTTGTGCCTTTCTTACTAGAGTAGGTTGATGACAAAAGGTGATGATTAAGTCCTTGTACCCATTATTCCCCCAATCTCCTGATGAGTGAGTATGCACCTTAAAATTCTTTTATTTTTCTTTCATTTATTTTTGGCTTCCCCTGTCCTCCCCACTCCCGCCCCTACCCCCATCTTCCCCCCAAACCCTCCCCTCCATTCCCATGTCCTCCAGGACCAAGACACCACTGGGGACTCATTCAAACCTGGTGGATTCAGTACAGGCAGGTCCTGTCCCCTCCTTCCAGGCTGAGCATGTGTCCCTGTGTAAGCCCAAGGTTCCAAGCAGCCACCTCATGCACCAAGGACAGATCCAGGTCCCACAGCCTGGATGCCTCCCAAACAGATCAAGCTATTCAATTGTCTCACTTATCCAGAGGGCCTGATCCAGCTGAGGTCTCCACAGCCGTTGGTTCATAATTCATGTGCTTCCATTCGATGGGCTGTTTGTCCCTGTGCTTTTTGCAATCTTAGACTGAACAATTCATGCCCTTGCAGTCCCCCCTCCTTCTCGAAAGTTGGACACCTGGAGCTCCACCTGGGGCCTGGCCGAGGATCTCTGCATCCACTTACATCAGTTATTGGATGAGAGTTCCAAGGTGACTGCTAGGGTGTTTAGTCATCTGATCACCAGACTAGGTCAGATCAGGCTTTCTCTCGACCATTGCCAACAGACTACAGAGGATATATATTTGTGGATTTCTGGGGACTTCTCCAGCACTCTGCCTATTCCTATTCTCATGTGTTCTTCATTTATCATGGTCTGTTATTCCTCGTTCTCCCTTTCTGTTCTTGATCCAGCTGGGATCTCCTGCTCCCCTAAGCTTTCTTTCCCTCAAATCTTGCCCTTCATTACTCCCACTGTCGCCTAGGTTGTTCATGTAGATCTCATCTACTTCTCTGTCATTGGGTGATCCCTGGGTCTTTCCTAGGGTCCCGTTTTCTAGGTAGCCTCCCTGGAGGTGTGTGTAGCAGTCTAGTCATCTTTGTTTTACATCTAGTCTCCTCCTATGAGTGAGTACATACCATGTTTGTCCTTCTGAGTCTGGATTACCTCACTCAGGATGATTTTTTCTAGATCCATCCATTTGCCTGCAAACCTCATGATGTCATTGTTTTTCTCTGCTGAGTAGTACTCCATTATGTATATGTACCATATTTTCTTTATCCATTCTTCAGTTGAAGGGCATCTAGGTTGTTTCCAGGTTCTGGCTATTACAAACAAAGCTGATATGAACATAGCTGAGCAAATGTCCTTGTGGTATGCTTGAGCATTCCTTGGGTATATGCCCAAGAGTGCTACAGCTGGGTCTTGGGGGAGATGGATTCCCAATTTTCTAAGGAAGCACCATATTGATTTCCAAAGTGGCTGTACAAGCTTGCATTCCCACCAGCAGTGTAGCAGAGTTTCCCTTGCTCCACATCCTCTCCAGCATAAGCTGTCTTCTGTGTTTTGTATCTTAGCCACTCTGACAGGTATAAGGTGGTATCTCAGAGTCATTTTGATTTGCATTTCCTGGATAATTAGGGATGTTGAGCAATTCCTTAAATGTCTTTCAGCCATTTGAACTTCCTCTGTGGAGAATTCTCTGTTTAGTTCTATAGCCTATCTCTTAATTAGACTCTTGGGCATTTTGATGTCTTATTTCTTGAGTCCTTTATATATTCTGGATATCAGCCATCTGTCAGATGTGGGGTTGGTGAAGACCTTTTCCCATTCTGTAGGCTGTCACTTTGTCTTGTTGACCGTGTTCTTTGCTCTACAAAACCTTCTCAGTTTCATCATGTCCCACAGATTGATTATTTCTCTCAGTGTCTGTGCTACTGGTGTTATATTTAGGAAGTGATTTCTGGTGCCAATGCGTTCAAGAGTACTTCCTACTTTGTCTTCTATCAGGTTCAGAATAACTGGATTTATGTTGAGGTCTTTGATCCACTTGGACTTAAGATTTGTGCATGGTGACAGATATGGATCTATTTGCAGTCTTCTACACATTGACATCCAGTTAGGCCAGCACCATTTGTTGAAAATGCTTTCTTTTTTCCATTGTACCTTTTTGGCTTCTTTGTTAAAAATTATATGTTCATAGGTGTTTGGGTTAATGTGAGGGTCTTCAATTAGATTCCATTGGTTCACATATCGGTTTTTATGCCAATACCAAGCTGTTTTTATTATGGTAGCTCTATAGTAGTGCTTGGGGTCGGGGATCATGATGCCTCCAGAGGTTGTTTTATTGTACAGGATTCTTTTGGCTATCCTGGGTTTTTTGTTTTTCCATATGAAGTTGAGTATTATTCTTTCCAGATCTGTGAAGAATTTTGTTGGTAATTTGATGGGGATTGTGTTGAATCTGTAGATTGCTTTTGATAAGATCGCCATTTTTACTATGTTAATCCTGCCTATCCATGAGCATGGGAGATCTTTCCATTTACTGACACCTTCTTCAATTTCTTTTTTCAGGGGCTTAAAGTTCTTGTCATATAGTTCCTTCACATACTTAGTTAGAGTAACTCCAAGGTATTTTATATCATTTGTGGCTATTGTAAAGGGTGATGTATCTCTGATTTCCTTCTCAGCCGGTTTGTCTATTATATATAGGAGGGCTACTGATTTTTTTGAGTTGATCTTTTATCCTGCTATGTTGCTGAAGGTTTTATTAGCTGTATCAGTTCCTTGGTTGAATTTTTGGGGTCACTCATGTATACTATCATGTCATATGACAGCACACCTTGAAAGCCCTTGATCAGGAAGAAGCAAAGTCTCCCAGGAGGAACTGACGCCAGGAAATTATCAAATTGAGAGCTGAAATCAATAAAATAGAAATAAAGAGAACAATACAAAGGATTAATGAAACAAAGAGTTGGTTCTTTGAGAAGATCAACAAGATAGACAAGCCCTTATCCAAACAAACCAAAGGACAGAGAGACAGCATCCAAATTAACAAAATCAGAAATGAAAAGAGGGACATAACAACAGACAATGAGGAAATCCAAAGAATCATCAGGTCATACTTCAAAAACCTCTATTCCACAAAAATGGAAAATCTAAAAGAAATGGATAATTTTCTGGATAGGTACCACATACCTAAGTTAAATCAAGACCAGATAAACCATTTAAATCGTCCAATAACCCCTAAGGAAATAGAATCAGTCATTAAAAGTCTCCCAACCAAAAAAAGCCCTGGACCTGATAGTTTCACTGCAGAATTCTACCAGATCTTCAAAGAAGACTTATTACCAATACTCTTTAAATTGTTCCACACAAAAGAAGCAGAAGGTATATTACCAAACTCTTTCTATGAGGCTACAATTACCCTGATTCCTAAACCAAACAAAGATGCAACAAAGAAAGAGAACTACAGACCAATTTCCCTCATGAACATTGATGCAAAAATACTCAATAAAATTCTGGCAAACAGACTCCAAGAACACATCAAAACAATTTTCCACCGTGATCAAGTAGGCTTCATCCCAGGGATGCAAGGGTGGTTCAACATAGGAAAGTCCGTCAATGTAATACACCATATAAACATACTCAAAGAAAAAAAAAACTACATGATCATCTCACTAGATGCAGAAAATGCATTTGACAAAATCCAACACCCCTTCATGATAAAGGTCTTGGAGAGATCAGGAATACAAGGAACATACCTAAACTTAATAAAGGCAATCTACAGCAAGCCAACAGCCAACATCAAATTAAATGGAGAGAAACTCAAAGCAATACCACTAAAATCAGGAGCAAGACAAGGCTGTCCCCTCTCCCCATACTTATTCAATATAGTACTTGAAGTTCTAGCCAGAGATAGAAGACGACACAAAGAGATTAAGGGGATACACATTGGAAAGGAAGAAGTCAAGCACCTTAAAATTCTAAAGTTGAACTAACTGATTCTTTTTCATATATAAAAGTTTATGTTTGTGATTCTTGTAAAATTCTTTGTAAGATTACCTTTCAAAATAAGTAATAAGTAATTGGCCCTTTCTTTGTAACTGCAAAATGCAGTCTCCCAGTAAAAGACCCGACTGAGAAGAATACTTCACTTGGCCACACGGTTAATCTACAACAAGTTGCTTTGGTATGAATGTATGTGGATTCTTGGGATAATTTGTTTTTTACCTTAACACACAAAATGTTTCGTCATGTAACGGATATGGGAAGCATGCTGTTTTTTACTATTTGTCTTTTATTCACTGTAATCATTCACTTGAAAAACTGAACATAAACACATTGTAATTTTTATATTGTCTGAAAGATTTTGCTGGGGTGTATAATCTGTAAGGGAAAGAACAAAGAAGAGTTAAAATGAGTTAGAAGGCAAACATCAAGAGAGTTGGGGGAAAATATCAAGAGAGACAGAAAGGACATTTCTGGATAGAGATAAGAATAGAGAATAAAGAAAGAAACCATCAAGAGAGAGTGGGAGTGTCTTTTTCCCTAACCTGTCAAATAGAAAAGACTAATACCTGCCTACACTGGATTTCCCTTTGTGTCCTGTGCTGCTGGGGCTGATTCCCCAGGCAGCAAAAACTTTCCAATTGCATATTATGTCTTGTAACATTGTTTCAAATAAGTAGGAATTAAACTTTTTTTTGAAAGAATATCTAATTTTGCATAAATTATTTCAGGAGCTATCACTACTTTTCATCATTAAACACAAAAAATTTGCTTTATACTTTGGTTATTTTACATTGTTATAAATAGAAAAATTATCATGGCTAATATTACTCTACTTCAAAGAAAATTTAATGTTAACAATCATGGATGCATCTTTAAAACAAGCTAAGAAAACTTGATTCAATTCATTTCATATTTTGCAAATATATACTATCTACTTCAATAAAAACTTTCTTCAGTTATTTGAAGTACATTAATTGAAAGTGATATTGGGACTACATCAATAAAATAATTTATTTCTGTTGTGTTCATTTCCATCATTAAAGAAACACAAAATATTTGCTGAACTCTTTAATGAGTGGATCCTTATATAAATACATTCCTCAGTAATCAAAAGCCTTTCAAATGCTATCAGGATTCAGGATAAAACACAACTAGATACCACGAAGGGTCTTGGATTTTAGGACATAGGAGAAAACGCAGACGTGAACTGAAAGTCCATCCACTTGTCACACTGTCTTCTAAATAAAAACAGTGGCACACCATGGCCCAGAAGTTAGAACAATTTGGAAGAAGCCTGAGTAGTCATAGCTGGCCGGCAGAATCTTCACTCTCCACATCTCCTTTAATGATTTGCCTAGAGATCCTGGTGGTATGAGTGCTTATTATCAAATCCAACGCAATATGCTAACTAGTCACATGTCATTATATATGTAGCTGTCCATGACTAATAAATCAGACACTCTTCCCTGAAACTGTCCTGGAGTGGATTAATCTATATTCCCTTTACCTATACATGAGCATTACTGTCTTTTGGGGAATATAACCTTGTAACAACAGTATTAAGATACCTATATATACCTCAGTATGTAAGTGTGTGGGTCTTCACCTAAAGTATCCTCTAAAATATGCAGAAATTATATGCTTAAGAGCTTAGCTTTCCAAATGTCCATAATAGTATTTATTGGAATTGTCTGGAGTGTATCTTCTGCATGTGAACATTCAAAATAAATGGGACGTCTTATCAATTTAAGAACAGAAAAACTGAACAATTTCCTGTTATTCACTCCAGTAACAAACCCACACAATATGTAGTACTCCCTTGGGTAGGGCTAGGTTTGCATCTTAGCCATTTTCTTCCCTAAATCTTAAAATATATCAGCTGCCAAACAGTGGTATGAGCTTCTAATATATCCATAAATGAAAAATCCAGCTCAGCCTCTCTTGACAGCATAGAAGAGGTTATAACATTTTGTAAATTCTCCCTCTGAAATCACAGAGAAGAAACTCCATAGACTCGCCAATGACCCTTGTCAAATAGCAGCTCTCTAGAATGCTCTTTGCCTTCATGGTCTCTCTAGAGGTTACTACCTCTAATGGGAAAGCAATGTACCATTGGCTATTATTCTCCCCAGTAGCGAACTTGGAGGGAAGATGCATCCATTAATTCTGTGTCCTCGTTGTCTGGAAGAGATCCCTGTGGAACACTCTTTATATCCTTGTGAAATTAATTGTAGATTTTAGAATGCATTTATATAAAATACTGGAGTTCCCAAACCTAGACCTTTAGTAAAACAGAAAATAACACAGAAAATGATGTAATTTCACAATGTTCTTTTGATATGCTTTTTATGAGAAGTGAGATTTAATCTGCTTCTCCTGCAAAAAAAAAAAAAATAGTTTGCTTATTTCTCTGGAATCACCATTAATGATAAAATGTGGAGATGAGTTTTACAAAATGGTTTTGGTGATTTCAAGTGTATTAGCTTTTGTTTAAAACCTTCACAATGATTATCCCATGTATCCTGTTTCTTATATTGTTCTATAATAGACTGCTCACAATTTAAAGGATCGCATTGAAAATGTAGTTTCAATAGTAAGAAGGATATTGGAATGGACATTAGACAAGCCTCTAGATATGTCTTCCAAAAAGGGTTTAGAATGGTTTTCATGTATATCAGTTGAAATGAAATTGAAATATTTGATTACTTGTTGTGATCAATACAGGAAAAAGTCTATTGATTACCTATATGAAAACACATAATAAGTCATGGAAGTTACACAATTTCTTCCCTCATTTGACAGCATGCATAGTATTTTCTTAAACTAAGAAATCTAGACCTCTGGGAAAGAAACTTCCAGATTAGATCCAGGTCAAATAATACAAGTCCTGTGTCCTGAGAATGCTGTTTTTAACAATAGGGTCTTACCTGAAAACTCTGAGAGGCATCGGCATCATCAAAGAGCACAAAAACATCCTGTATTGTTTAGAAAGTCATTTAGTTACTCTGACAAACCATTTAAAATGTGTGTGTGTGTGTGTGTGTGTGTGTGTGTGTGTGTGTGTGTGTGTGTGATGGGTACTGGGGTTTTAATTAGTCCAATGGTTCTTATGGAGACTATTGTTATACAAAGTGGCATATATATGTGTGTGTTGCTCGCATGTGCCTGAGCAAGAGATGCTGAGTAACAAGAAGGGCTCAAGAGAAGGATGCAAAAATTTTCCTGTGAGGAGAAACAGAATAGATTTTGCAGGTGGACTGAGGACAAGTGGGATGGGAACAGGATGGATCTGGGTGGGGTTGGAGGGATAGAGTACTGGGAAGAAAACTGGAATGGAGGGTGGTATTTGAGGGATGATGTTGAAACCCAGAGCAGTTGAACTCCTTTGAATATACAAAAGTTACCTTAGTAAAGACTTCTAGTAATAAAAGATAATGGAGCTGGAACTGACCATGTTCTTTAACCAGGCAAGGCTCCTAGCACTGGAACTGGGACACTAACTAAGCCACAAAACCTTTGTCCTGCAATATGTCTTGACTACAAGATGAACTGGGTCATGGTGGCTCAGAACTTGTGGGAGTTGCCAACCAACGACTGGTCCAACTTAAGGCCCATGCCAAGAGAAGGAGTTCATGCATGATACTACCTGGATGGGCATTCAACAAAGGCAGGACAGCCTAGAGACTCAGATAGAATCAAATAAGACTGACAGAAAAAGTCAATGAAATGATTCCTAATGATATTCTGCTATACTCACAGATCAGTGCCTAGCCCATGTAGTGGATGCCTAGACTAATTGTCATCAAAGAGGCATTATCCAGCAACTGATATGAGCAGATGCAGAGGCTCACAGCCAAACACTAGGCAGAGCACCAGTGCAAAAGAGAGGCATGAAGGATAATAGCAGCCAGAGAGGTAGAGAATACCACATGATCATGGCCCAGAGAATCAACTAAATGGGGCTCATACTCATAGGGGCTCATAGAGACTGAAGGGACAATCATAGAACCTGTATAGATCTGATATTGGTCCTCTGCATATACCTTATGGTTGTATAGCTTAGTGTTCTTGGAGGATTCTCAATAGTGTGAGGGGACAGTGTCTCTAACACCTTTGCCTGCTTTTGGAACCTTTTACCTCCTACTATGTTGCCTCATCCAGGCTTAATATAAAAGGTTGTGCCTCAGTCTTACTATAACTCATTAGGCATTGTTAGATGGATATCTTTGGAAAACCTGCTTATTCTCTTTCAGAAGGGAAAAGGAGGAGAAGTGGGTCTGGGAAGGAGGGGATGTGGGTTCTGGGAGGAGTTGAGGGAGGGGAAAATGAGGTTAGGATGTAATGTATGTGAGAGAAAAAAAAGGAAAAAAAAGAATTGAAGATGAGAACATGCAACATTTGTCTTTCTGTGTATGTATTAACTCTCTAGATAAAATATTTTCTAGGTCATTCACTTACCTTCATATTTTATTATTTTATTTTTATTTACAGCTGAATAATATTTTACTGTGTATTTGTCCCACATTTTCATTATCTGTTCTTCTGTTGAAGTGATTTAAAGTTGTGTCCATTTATTAACTTTTGCTAATGGGGCATCAGGAAACATCTCAGATAGGTGATGTAATCATGAGAAGAAATAACTAAGAGGGATTGCCATTACAGACTCTAACATATATTGTAGAGGTATACGAATGAGAACAATATGGTACTGATATGGTACTGGCACAAAAACATACACATAGACCAGCTAAATGAAACAGAAGACAGTGATTATATATTGTGCCCTCCAATATATTGTGCGCCCTAACAAAGTTTATCTGAGGATCAGAAGAAAAAGCCAGCCACTATATTAAACACAGAATTCAGACAATGGAAGCACATGCCTTTAATCCTAGCATTCAGGAGGCAGAGATCTGTCCAGATCTCTCTGACTTCAAGTCTACACTGGGAATAGAGCTAGGCATTGTGGCAGATGCTTTTAATTCCAGCACTAGCCATGGAGGTCTGCAGGTCTGTACAGACAGATAGGAAGTGATGTAGCTGGCCAGAGAGAGGAAGTCAGATGGCAGAACAGAAAGGTATATATGCGTGGCTATACAGGAAGTAGGTCTCTTTGAAGGCTGAGGGTTGGAAAGATGAGGTTGGCTGTGGCTTGTCCTCCTCCTGTGATCTCTCAGTTTTAACCCCAATATCTGGGTCTGAGGTTTGTGTGTGTGTGTGTGTGTGTGTGTGTGTGTGTGTGTGTGTGTGTGTGTGTGTTTATTAATAAGACTGTTTAGCAATTCATCATACGAAAGACCAATATAAGTAAAGAAAATTACAGTCATCTGATATTTGACAAAGAGATCAAAACATACACTGGAGAAAAGGCAGCACCTTGATGAAATATTTCTGAGGAAACCAGATACCCATTCAGAATAATTAAATTAGATCCATATTAACCACCTCAAACAAAAGATGCCTCCAATTAAAGACATCAATTTGGAACCCAAACTGATAAAAGTGTTAGAAGGAAGCATCGTCAATAATATAGAAGTTGTAGTAGTTGGAAAGGATTTGCTAAATAACTCTATTTACCCAGGAATTAAGACAAATGATTGATAAGTGTAACATCATAAAACTGAAAAGCTTTGTGGCACTAAGGGAAGACTCAATCAGGTGAAGAAGAAACACATACAATGGGATATAATTTCATTAGGTACATGTATAAAGAAGGACTAACCTCCAGGATGTAAAACAACTTAAAAAACAGAGTCAAGGAAGCAAATATTGCATTTTGTTTTTATTTACAGCTGAATAATATTTCATTGTGTATTTACACCACATTTACTTTATCCATTCGTCTGTTTAAGTGATTTAAAGTTGTATCCATTTTGTAGCTTTCGCTAATGGGACATTATTTGCTAATGGGCTAACAAAATACTGACATATTTAAACAGGAAGTTCTCAATAGAAGAAATAGAAATGTCTAAAGAGTGTTCTGGTGGAACAGCTCCTGCCATCCATTAGACCTGGATTTATTAATTTGGCTTGATTGGCTTATTCCATTGGTGGTCGAGGAATCCAGCAACAGGGGATTTTAAAACTTCTCAATGAGTCCCTCCAAACAGTACCCATCATGCTTAGCAATTAGGGAAATACAAATTCACACAACTCTTTGATCTCAATTCACCATGGTAAGAAAAGCTAAGACTCACAGAACAACAGAGGACAAATGTTGACAAGACTGTGAAAATGGGGAGCCCTTACTCCAGCCAGCTTTCATGCATTCAGAAACAGTAACATACTGGCTAGGTTGTTTTATTAAGTTAAACATTTACTGGGTTTTGTTGTGACTTTCTATCTTGCAAATAACCTTCGTGGGGTTGCCCATCTCCTGATCATGTAAGGAAAATCCTGTAAATTGTTTCTGTTGTCTGTATACTTTGTTTGTTCTATTCTTGTCCAGAACCTGATTTATACAATTTTATTTCGTGACTACTCCATATAGATAGAGAACAGACCAAAGTAAGGGCATCACCAAGGCCCAATTTGACCTTGAGTTTATTGTGTATTGTTTTTGTTTCAGTGAGTTCATTGTTTTTAATTTCAGGAGGCAATTGACTCAAAGTCGAATTGCATCACAGAATGTCCACCCCATTGTTTTTCATGTTAACTCATGAAAGGTAGAACTCTGGAGTTCTCTGAATGATTTGAAGGTTATTTGACAGGAGGGAACTTTTCCTCTCCTCACCAATCCTGTTGTATAATCTTATGAAACAAAAGATCTTATGCATTAGGTAAGTTTTAGGATTTCCTGAAACTTGTGAGTTGTTTATTATCTGAATCATAAGAAACCTTCATTTAGAATTTCCTGATTCATAACACATTTATCCTGTAGTGGAATATCTCAACTGGGAAGAAATGTCTATGCTATTAACTACTCAAAACAAACCATTTCCTAACATGAATTAGTGTTAAGGTGGATTTTCTTTACTGAGTTCTGCTGCTTAAATCCGAAACTAAGGAAGGGGTATTATAATCTTTGCTAGAAGGGTAGTTTTAATCAATTTATATCATATTATTTTAATTCAGATTTTAGGATAATTTTCATTGACATCTTGACTAGCTTTAAAGTCATGTAGGAGGCCTACCTCTGGGTATGCCTAGGAGGACATTTGAAGAGAAGATTAACTGTGGGGTGGAGGAAACATCTTGAATATGGATGATATCTCAATAACACAGGTCAAAGTAGAAATCAATTTGAGTAAAAGTTCACTCCTGTCTGCTCTCCCACAGTAGAAACAATGCCATCAACTGTCTCGCACTACTGACATCAGAACTACAGTCACTTGCTTTTTTCCCTCACCTCTTTTGTTTTGTATTGAAAAATAATTTTTCACAGAATATCTCCTGATCACAGTTTCCTATCCCCAACTCCTCCAAGACCCTTCAGCCACTTTTATACCCACACCTGCTCCCACAGTGATAGGATAGATCCTTATATCATGAACTCCAAAACAAGCTTTCACATCTTCCTTGAGTTACATTTTGCAGACAATTTTTCATAGCAACAAAAAATGTAACCAAGAGTTCTTTAGAAGCAGTTGGGTCTACAAATACCTTCACACTGTAATGCATAACTTTGAAAAGAAAGGTTTGTAGCTAAGATGAGTGTTATTTATTATTATTGTGCATCTATATTGAAAGTTATGTTTATGTTTGCTGTGCTTCCTCAGAATTTATATGTTCTCACTAAGAATGATTTATGCACTGGCATATCCAATACAAGGGAGGATTATTTTTATCTTCTCATGCATTGAATATACAGCAAGTATTAAAGTTCTTCTGGAAATACTTTAAAAACAAATTGTGTTTAAAACATCATTAATCATGGCTTTACATTGAACTACAACTTATATCTCTCATTTAATAATTTTATAAACATTTTATATTGTATCAATACATAAAAAAACATTCCCATTTTCCTCTTTCTTATAGGTGTTCCTAAAGTTAAATATATGAAAAGCACTTAAAATTTATATTGTTACACATCAGACCTTCTCTTCCTGAAACATTTTTCTGTGAATACATTAAAATCTTTCACAGTTTGATTGTGGATTTTGAAATAATTAAATGGTGCTTAAAGGTACATGCCAATGCCTCGTTATAAGACCTTTAAAATCTATTAATCTTTCATGGGTTTTGATCTTCTAGATGTGGATATTCATATTTACTTATTTCAAAAAAACGTGAAATGACTATAACAATTTCCATAAAATATTTTGCTCACTTATTCTTATACAATTTAATGAGCATTAATATTAATCTTATATATACTTCTCAGTATAATAAGTAGATAGAACATGTTTGTCTAGCATAAAATTAAATCTCACACACAAAACAAACATAAAAAAACAAGTAGACTCCATTTTGTGAGGATTCAAATTAGACATTTATTAACTAAATATTTAAACTCATGCAGTATTTATCAACAATCCAAGACAGTGCCTCTTCAGTTGATTTTGTGTATAACTTTTATATAATTCTTCATTTATTATGTTATGTGGTTCAATGAATTATAACTATCTTTCAAAGCCTATGCATTTGTATTTTTAATAATACATTTCTTGCATCTAAGAAAATAACAGT
Source organism: Onychomys torridus (assembly GCF_903995425.1). Taxonomy (NCBI): domain Eukaryota; kingdom Metazoa; phylum Chordata; class Mammalia; order Rodentia; family Cricetidae; genus Onychomys; species Onychomys torridus. Next base: position 39,456,369 of record NC_050454.1, on the reverse strand, counting down.
AGTGATGCAGAATAATAACAGTATACACGTTAACCATGCAGGAAGCCTGAGGACTGAAAATAACCACAGGTACACAGTTAAAGAAAATAGAAATTTTGGAAGAAATGTTTGTGAATGGAAAAAATCACACTTAAAAGATTTTGTAAAGTACAAAAACCTGTCTTTGAACCTTGATTATAACATTTGCATGATATAGGGTACCCCAGAGGGTCCATTCTTTGACTCAAATAATCCATGTAACATTTAATGACAGTAAAAAGAAATTTTTCTTGTTGTATGTAAAAACTGATTTGTCTTCATATAACAAATATTAAAGTAAATGCATTTTACCATGCATTGACATAAAATGTAACTTTTTAAAAACTTATGTAACAACATGAATTGTTCACATTAACTATAAATTATGTGTATGCAATACTCACACAAACACATTCACAGGCACATACACACACATATATGATAAAAAAGAGAGATGGGGCAGAGAGAGAGAGAGGAGAGAGGCTTGTTTTTAAACCACATTCATACTTTCGATGAAAATTTATTAGCAACCCTATCTAAATCATTAGTCCAATGTATATCGCAACAGTTACTGTGTTTGAACAAATTTAGTGCCTTTCTCCACTTGTTAAGTTGCTTTGGTTTTGCTGTCTTGGATCTTTGCACATTTGATTGTTTTTAGTGGTTTTTGTAGACCCGACCTCAGCTGAACAGTACCAGATCTGTCACGCATACATAACAAGATGTCAGCATCTATTTCAAATAAATGCCATCGATATCAACCCTGGTAGACAAATTACTCACCTAATTCAAGACAAAAAATAATTAGAAAAGGCAATTTCTCACAATAGCAAAAGGGGATGAGGTTGATGATTAGAATTATATATGTCAGTTCAGAAAGAATCACATAGTCACTTCATAAATGGCATTGGAACATGATAAGCAAATTATAACTAGAGGTGTCCTCAAAGATTCAACTGAAAATAGGCAGATTTTCATAGTATTCATTTTATATATAATGCAATCATCTTATAAATTGTATGTGTATGGTACTCTATGTAATAAAAAATCTAATCATTTTTATGGAAGACTCAAGTTCTTCAAAAGTACTGTTTGATTAAAACAAAAACTACTGAAAGGATCACCCTCTGCGATTTCAAATCATACTTCAAAGCTGTAATAATAACAAAAACTTGGTTCTGGAATGAGAACAGACATATGGGACGATGAAATAGAACTGTGGACTCAGATGTAATCCCTGTCCTCACAACCAGTTGATTTTTGACAAAGAGACCAAAAGTTGAAGTTGAAAAAGAGACAGAATCTCCAACAAGTAGTGCTGAACAAACTGAAAAACAGCATATAGAAGAATATAACTAGATCCTTCTCTCTCACTCTGCACAAACTCATTTCCAAATAGAGCTAGGAACTCAACATAAAGCCAGCTAGCCTACATTGGTAGAGGAAAAGAAATAGAAAATATTCTTAAACCCAAAGGCATTGGAAAGAACTTTCTGAATAGGACCTGATAGCACAACAATAAAACTAACAATTAGGGGCAATTGTGGCACACGCCTTTAATCCCAGTGCTTGGGAGGCAGAGCCAGGAATATCTCTGTGAGTTTGAGGCCAGCCTGGGCTACAGAGTGAGTTCCAGGAAAAAGGTGCAAAGCTACACACAGAGAAACCCTGTCTCAAACAAACAAACAAACAAAAAACAAAACAAAAAAACCCTAATAATGATTTAAAAAGAACTGATTAGATCAAAGAGTTTGTACAGAATAAGACACTATCATCTGAGTGAAGAGGTAGTTTACAGAATGGGTAAAATATTCACCAGCAATTGTTTGACATAGAATTAATATTTAGAATATGAAAAGTAGTGAAAAACCAAAACCCCAAGAAAGAAAATAATGTAAAAGTTCAAAAAAATAGTACAGTTAAACTTGTGACTCCTGCCATGTTGTGGTGGTGCACACCTTTAACCCCAGCTCTCAGAGGCAGAGCCAAATGGATCTCTGTGAGTTAGAGGCCATAATGGTCTACAGAGTGAGATCCAGGAGAGGCACAAAACAACACAGAGAAACCCTGTCTTGAAAAAAACAAAACAACAACAACAACAAAAAAAAAAAACTGTGACTCCATTCATCATAAGCAACCTTTCTTCCATTCAGTGGGCTATGCTACCATTATGTGGATATCTTTTGGTATACATAGTCTTCTTATTTGATATGCCACTTGTCTATTATTTTATTTGTTATCTGTGTTTTTAAAGTTTTATGCTAAAAGAGCCGCTTTTAAATTTTTGCTGTGATTATGAAGATTTATTTTTTATATTGAAGTCTTTAATTGATTTATAGTTGATATTGGTGTGTGGTAATAGCAAATCTGTTTCCATTCTCCTGCATAGTAGTATAAAACGGATATTATAATCAGTGTTACAAAAGGTATACATCATTTTCAACCAAAATCTTAATTTCATAATTACTACTTTTCTATAACTCAAAATCACATTTCTGTTTTTTAAAATACTCGTGTTTGTTCCCAGTTTCAGATCAGAGCAATACATAAAAATAGAACTCTCTGTGAGTTCGAGGCCAGCCTGGGCTACCAAGTGAGTTCCAGGAAAGGCGCAAAGCTACACAGAGAAACCCTGTCTCGGGAAAAAAAAAAATAGAACTTACTCTTACAATGTTCCTGCTAAGTTTCATGCAATACTAAATACTAATTCAGTATCTTAATTTGAAGTAATGCAGCCACCTAACTCTATGTATAGTAAAGAGCCTTTAAAATAATCAAGAAGGTTCATGTATCATAAAAAGCATATTTTCTAATATATTAACAGAGTATATATTAAACATAACATATTAGATTTAATGATTACATGGAGAGCATAATGTTGTTAGAATTTTCCTGCCTGGCCCAGTCAGGACAATCTCTCTCAATGGCCAGTACCACAGTCACTCAGACCCAACCAAGTAAACACATAGAAACTTACATTGTTTGCAAACTGTATGGCCATGGCAGGCTTTTTGTTATCTACTTATTTTTATCTTAAATTAACACATTTTTGTTAGTCTATACTTTGTCACATGGCTTGTGGCTTACCAGTGTCTTTACATGTTGCTTCTCAGGGCAGTGGCTGGCGGTTGGGGTGCGGGGCGCACATGGGGCAGAGGGCCCCTCCGCCCGCTGAGGGGACTGTGCACGCTAATGCCCCTCAGTCAGCAGTGGCTGGGGGAAAGGCCAGTGAGAGAGATTTGTCCTGACTGGGCCAGGCAGGAAAACTCTAACAACAAATGCCACCCAACGTGGGGCACAAACCCACGACCATGAGATTAAGAGTCTCATGCTCTGTTCTGACCTCGGGATTTTTAACTCTGCAATTGGTTCTGTGTTTCTTATTTAACAAGCAGGTTACATCTACAGCATAACTGAAAGTATCAGAACTGATTTAGAAATATACTGATTATCTATTGAAAAGAAAGGCTTTAGAAGGTTTGTTAATGTCTGCTGATAAAGATGTCTTGACAAAGTAAAATTGGCAATAATCTTTTTTATTCTGAAAAGTTCATAATTGACTGCCTGTCTTGTACTTTTTCTAGCATCATTTCCAAATATTGCAAACCAGTCCTTGATACCAGATATATTCTGTTCAATTCCAAGACTCAGCAGGGGAAAGCAGATTTGCCAATTAAATGTGCATGTAAATTTGTTTCTTAAAACACCCACAAAAAACAATAATCATATATATTACAAATGTTCATAAACATAGGAGAATTTTAAGAAATTCTATATGGTTATGTCCTTGTGTGTTCCAGTAATTTAGAACACAGAAGAAAAATATTTTTTTCAGAGCCTTCAAATGTATCAAGAAGTAATTTATTGTAATGGAAAGCTAGGCCCATATGCCATGAGTTTACAGCATCTGTGGCAGTCTCCTTTACTAGATAAGAAGAGTGAGTGGAGCTCTTGTCGAAAATGAAGATGTTATGAAAGAGCAAGATGGTGCTACAGAAATCAGATTCTTTGAGCTATTATCATTAAACCCAAGGGTGGAATGACAAGTTACTATGTGCATTTTATAATTATCTGAAAACTGAAAAACTTCAGTAATGGTAATAATAGTATATATGAGTCTATGTTAGAGTGGCCTCAATTTCTTTGAAATATTTTACTGAATTATCCAGGTGTCCTCAAACAATTCAGATATAGTCTTAGTGAGGACATATGGTTAAAGCACTTAGCAATAGCCAATAATTCTTCCAATGAAGGGCAAATAGACTTTTGTTAGAGCCTTTCCAAGTATTATAGTGGGTAAAAGAGTGTACTAATAAAGTGATTTGCAAAGAACAAGAAATTAAATATTATGCACTTTATATGAAGTAGCATTACTCTATAATTTCAATATATTTTGCATGTACTAATAGTATCCATAAAATTACATTAACAGGTATAAGAACAAAATCACAAGCCATATGTCAGAGATATAATTCGTATTTTAATACTGACTATGTTACTTTTAGATAGTAACTTAAACACTCAATGCCAAATTTTAACAATCAAGCTTAGGTATAAAAAGGAACTTATCCTGTTAAATGTTCACAACACATCTGTTGCATATGGATACTTAACAAATGTTAACTGTGATATAGCTGTAGAGGACTAGATGAAATGATACCTCAACCATGATTTTTTTTAAGAGCATAGTATAAGTATCTTCTGAATCACTGGCAGAACTTTGGAGTTTTAATAAGAAAATTAATCATCATAAAATAGTCACCTGAGAAAAATTTATTATTCACCTGATACTGGGAAACAAAAGTTAATGAATTCACAAAGAAATTTTGCATCAAAACAATTAAACTGGATTGATAATTATAATCATGCCCTTCATTGAGTACTTCAGTATAAAAAAAAAATATCAACAGGGAATTATTATAAAAAAAAAGAGTTGGAAGAACTTTAACTTCATATGCATCCTTATTTACTTTCTTAACATTTATGAAATTTTTCTCATAATTTCACATAGTAGAGAAATCATATGTAATATCTCATTCTGACCATAAAAGCATTATAATCATATCTGGAGGTATCATAGGATAACTTGGAGTCAAGAAATTTTACATTTCTTTCACTTATTCATGAAATAATGTCCATCAATCCCGAAGTTATAGTTATAATAAACAACTATAAAGAGTTATTAAGTAGATGATGTTCTATGAATTTTGTGTCTGAAAGGTATCAAACCCACAGAATTCAGAGCAGTAGAAAAATAGTATTGAGAAGTACAGGGATGTTCTTTGTGAAAACAAGGACTGTGCTTATTCTAATTCCATTTTTGTTGCTGTGATAAATAAATCATTCTCACAAAAGTAATTTTAAAGAAGAAAGGGCTTTCTATAGTCAAGTGTGCAGGAATGTAGGACAGCCATTCCATTCATACCCAGACTCAAGAACAAGAAATGGATGCACACATGCTTACAACTCAGCTGACTTACTAATATAGGCTCCAGGACCACAACTCAGGGAGTGGTGCCACTACTCAAATAAAATCCTACCCTGACTTTTTTTCAGAGACCACCCTGATGTAAGTAATCCCTCACTGAGACTCTCTTCCCAAATAATTCTATACTGTTTGAGTTTGACAATAACAAGTACCTATCTTGGTGTTAGTAGAGTATAATGATGGGGGAGTCAATTGTTTGCAGTCAATGTATCTCAGTGATATTTTTACTTGGTCACTGTATAAAAGATATGCATGATTCTTACAGTCTAAATATTAAATGTGCCTGGCACAGTAGCTCACGTTATTAAACCTGCATTTAAGGGGCTGAAACAGCAAATTTTCTGCAAATTTGAGTTCAGTCTGAATTATGTACCGAGTTTCAGTCAAGCTTAGGCTACTCAGTGAGTACTTGTCCTCCCAAAATATGAAATAAGATTATGATTGACAGAAGCTATAATTTAAGACCAGGTAGTATAAAATTCATTTATCCAAAGTTGAAATGCAAGTAAAATCAATTGGGGTGATGGTATAGAAAGAGTTTTATTTTGGGATCATAGAATATTAATATAGAAACAGGAAACCTTAGCATAGTTTGTTTTCCATTTCTAGCTGTCAGAACTAAGTATATCAAGATTTGCTATGGTCCCACTGCAGCCAGTTCATGTCCTGGGACTGGGTCCCAAGCATAGGTGTAAAGAAATGTCTGACCACTTTTAAGCAAGTTTCAAACAAGTTGCTGGCCCCAAATAGCTTGAGCTATCTTTATTTATACTTCAAAAACAAGCATGTGGGGCTGGAGAGATGGCTCTGCTGTTAAGATCATTGACTGTGCTCCCAGAAGACCTTTTTTTCGACTCTCAGCACACACATGGTAGCTCACTACTGTCTCTAATTGCCATTCCAGGGATCGGACACCCTCAAACAGACATACATGCAGGCAAAACACAAATGCACATAAAAATAAAAATGAATAAATTACTTTTTAAAAGCATTGTTTTTCCACCCTATAGGATTAACCTTTGGAAAAAATGTATTTGCAAACGAAAACTTTTACATCAAAAGAACTTTTAAATTTGGTTAAATATTGGAACAAGCACATCTTGTCTTTACAAAGCTAAAGGATGATAAACATAGGCACACATTTGCAAGAAGAATATTATTCAAACTTTAACAAATAATATTTACAGAAATGGGAAGGATTTGCGATAAACTGCCTGCATACAGTTAGCTTGTATTTCTGCAACTGTTCTCTTGTTGTATGAAAGGATCTTGCACACCTAAGCCTCTCTATAATGGGTGAACTTTTGATAAGGTACTCTTTTATCATATTAATGTTTTTTTCCAGTATTAGGAGATGTAGTTAACAGCCCATGAGTTGTTGCTTTCTTGTGTGTACCCATGAACTTTTATTGCCTCTGATTCTGTCAGCAGTGAATCATAAAAGTTCCCAAGGCCTGGAGTAATAGTTGATGTTTCTAGATAAGAAACCTGAGAAACATCATTTCCCAAAGAATTTTAGGAGAAAATGTTTGAGAAAAAGTGGGATTTCTGGGACTGATTACATATGTCCCTTGCAGTGCTAACAAAGCTAAAAACTGCAAAGAGAATCATATTATGAGAGTAAAAAAGAGTGTACAGACTGGGGTCCTAGCAGTAGGTCCACTGGTTTGGGCCTAAACGAGAGAATATTTCAATAAAATAATTATTAAAATTAAGACTATAGATTCCTAAAGGTAAATTGATTAAAAATTAACAAGAATAGCTCATATAAAATCTTATAAAATGAAGACTTAAATTAACTAACTGTCCAATTGTCTTTTTTATTGAAAATATATTCTTTTTTCATATAATATATCCTGAAAGATTATACTTTTTCTTCCCTCTACTCCTCCCAGTTCCAACCCACCTCCCCTCCCCTTTTGAACCACTCCCTTTCTGTCTGTCATTAAAAAGAACAGACTTATAATAGACAACCATCAAACATGACAAATATAAAATATAATAAGATGAAGCAAAAACGATCATATTGAAGTGAGGCACAGCAACCCAACAGGAGGAAAAGAGTCCAAAGAGAAGGCACAAGAGTCAGATATCCACTCATTATAATGGTCAGAAATCCTATAAATTTTATAAGAATAATAGCTGTAATATATACACAGAGAACATTGTTCAGACCCATGTAGGCCCTGTGTTTTCTGCTTCAGTCTCTATGAGTTCATGCATGCCTTGCTTAGTATATTGAGAGGCTCTTGTTCTCCTACTGCCTTCTTTTCCATTGAGCTTACTTGAGTTCTGAGGGAAGGATCTGGTAGGGACCCCTGTTTATATTCTCTCTGTATATTATCTGGCTGTGGGCCTCTGCATTTGTTCCCTTATACTGCCATGGGAAGTAGGAAGCCTCTCTGATGATGACTGGATAAGACACTGATCTATGAGTATAGCAGAAGATCATTAAGAGTCATTTTATTTATTTACTTATATTTGGATTAGCAGTGTTTGGTATTTCCTTAGGTCCCTAGTCTATCTACTGTCTGCTTCTTGGTTACCCAAGCAGTGACAGGCATGTGTTTCTTCTTGTTCAGTGAGCCTTAAGTAAAACTAGCTATTAGTTGGGTACTCCCACAAGTTCACATACTGCATGTACCAACTTAACTGCATTCTTTATTCTATAGTCATTAGTCATTCATTAGTCATTCAGGCATTTATTTACCTATGGGCTATAACATAAAAGATGATAGAATTCTTTTTGCTAGTTGATCATCCTAAAGATTTGGGAATCTAAAATTGTTCAATTTATATTCTTTGTTTTTTATTTTTTATTATTATTAAGAGATTTTCTATTCATTTTACATACCAAACACAGATTGCCCTCTCCTCCCTCCTCCCACCCCTCAGCCTCCTTCCCTAACCCACGCTCCATTCCCACCTCTTTCAAGGCAAGGTCTCCCATGGGGAGTCAGCAGAGCCTGGTACATTCCATTGAGGCAGATACAGGCCCCTGCTCCCTGCACCAGCGGTGTGCAAAGTGTCCCAACATAGGCACTTGGCTCCAAAAAGCTGCCTCATGCAACAGGGATGGGTCCTGATCCCCCTGCATGGGGGCCCCCTAAATAGTTCAAGCTTAACAACTGTCTTGCCTATCCAAAGGGCCTAGTCTAGTACCATGGGGGCCCCTCAGCTATTGGTCCACAGTTCATGCTTTTTCAATAGTTTGGCTGGATGTCTCTGTGTATTTCCCCATAATGATCTCAGAGAAAGTAGGAAGTAGTCTTGAATGCATTGGCACAGGAGATCACATCCTAAATGTAAAACCAGTAACACAGACACTGAGAGCAATGATTAATAAATGGGACCTCTTAAAACTGAGAAATATTTGTAGGGCAAAGGACATGGTCAATAAAACAAAATGACAGCCTACAGAATGGGAAAAGATCTTCACCAACCCCACATCTCACAGAGGGCTGATCTCCAAAATATATAAAGAAATCTAGAAACTAGACATCAAAATAACAAACAATCCAGTTTATATTCTGGCTGGTACATACAGATAAAAATCTATGGAGAATTTAACAAATAGTATTTTAAATGGCCACAAATAATCAAGAGTCAGGGAATTAACAGAGAAAATATATGATTTTTAATCATATAGTATTAGAAAGCAGGATTGCAACAGTGACTTTTAAAATGCATAGACTGCATAAAAATGCTAGACTAGACACTGCCTGTATGTAGTGGTGTGAAAGACAAGTCCAGAGTGAAAAATGAAAGGCTTGATTCTAAATAGAGAATGAAATTGTATCAAAAGCATAAATATTGTGAGAGGATACCTGAAGAGAGCAAGGCAAAGATAGACAACTGTAAGAAATTCGTCCAACGGGATGCAGTGGATTGCCAAATGCTGATGAGGCAAAAACTAAAGACAGCCAAAAGTCTGGCTCAGGCAGTCAAGTACTATGAAGAAGTTAGCTTCACACTTCAAGTAGAAGGTATCATCACCTGGCAATAATTCTATTGTCTTTAACCCTTATACTAAGCTTAGTGAGCAGCTAAAACTATGGTGCCACTTATCTGCCATTCATTGCCATGAATTCTAAAAACTCTGGAGGTCTTGTGGTCTATTTAGATAAATGGCCATGTCACTCAAAGAGAGTGACTACAACTTAGCAGGTTTGATGTCCAGAAATAATTGTAAACACAGAATTGGACTCCACAGGTTTGTGTGAAGGTATCAAAATGTTAGAAAGAATCATAATAAACAAGATTAAAGCAGTCATAATTTGTGTCATCACAGAATAAAACAAAGCAAGTGACAGATTGATTACTGAATTTTTCCTTACTACAAAGGGAAATCTACCAATTACACACTCCTTAGTTTGTCTTATAAAGCCAAAACCAATATAAAGCTATCAAACTCATTCTACACACACATACACACACACTCACACACACACACACACACACACACACACACGTGAATGCACATCTATACACACACAAACAAATAAATCCATTACAGATAAGTTTTCCTAATGAAAACAGACTTAAATTGTGTCAATAAGATCCTTATAAATTGTATACAAAGATCACACATGGGACTGAGTTAGGTTCATGACACAAATAAAAGGTTGGTTCAATGTACACAAATCCATGAGTGTAATAGAACATATAGATTATTTTAATGACAGAAAGCACAGTGTTATCTAAACACAGGGAGAAATTTTATTTTTCCTTCCTCACAAAATTCCTGAAAAATCCAAGAATGTAAATATTTTCATTCATGATAAATCCTACATGCAAATATTAAAGTGACAAAATACTTAATTGAAGAGTGAATGGACAATGTTCCCTAGAGAATCAGAAATGGTCAACAGTTCCCTCTGTCATCCTTCTTAGTCAAGGTAATGCTTAATATCCTAGATAAAGAAAACATAGAAGAGAAATAAATAAAAAAAGGTACACATCAGAAAGAAAGAATTCAAGGCATTGCTTTTGGCATGCTACATCATCACGTAATTAAATGTTCTTAATAATGCTATAGAAAACTCTTCAGTCTTACTGTTCCATGATTTGTACATATAACTCATTTTCAATAACAGTTGTGCTGCTAGTCTTATTACTAGAGGCAATTCCCTTGCCTTCAGAATACCATTTCCTGCTTAGTTGCTTTCCACACACCCGTGTTATAATAACCCAACAAAGCAACAGAAGAAAGAATCTATTTTGGCTTACAGTTCCAGAACCTGTACACTGTTTCAGGAATAAAATAAGTAAATCACTGAAAACTATAAAAATATACTTTATACAATTTTTACATAAAATAAGCCTACACTGTTATCCCTGTAGAACTTTTGATGCATATATATTTCAGGTATTCGCTGTACCATTGTGAAAGTTTGAGAATATATAATCTATATGTCCACAAAAAAGTCAAGTCCAGTTTTAATAGCTATAACCTTAGCACATGGAAGGAGAAGAAAGGTCAGGGATAATAGACTCACTAAAGCTCACTGTCAGTAGGTCAGCTGAGTCACTAAATTCCAGGTTCAGTGAGGAACCCTGTCTCCAAAACTGAAGTTAGAAAGTAATAGAGGAAGATACCAGATGCAGAACTCTTGCTTTCACATGTGTGTGTGCATGTAAACACACACACACACACACACACACACACACACACACACACACATATTCAGGTGAATCTCTATGTGCATATACAAATAATAACATGAACACCCACTTCACACAAAAACATACATAACAAAAATGAGACAAAAACAGATGTTAGAGGAAAAGTTAAAAACAAAGACAATTGTATAGATGGGCAATAAGAAGAAAGGAAGATTTTATACATCAGCCATGGGTTCAACCTGTCCTCCCCCCTCCTGCCCCCACACCCACCTACCCCCAGCCTCTCCCCTCCATTCCCATGTCTTCCAGGATCAAGGCACCCCTGGAGATTCATTTAAACCTGGTGGATTCAGTACAGGCAGGTCCTGTCACCTCCTTCCAGACTAAGCAAAGTGTCCCCGTGTAAGGCCAAGGTTTCAAACAGCCAGCGCATGCACTAAGGACAAATCTATATAAAATTTAAAACACATAAAAATAAAGAAAAAAATAAGATGTAAAAAAAAAAGACTAATTTATGTTTCAAAGGCATGTACTAACTGATCACACAGGATAATGTATTTAAAAGTATTCTGTAATTAAAAGCCTAATGTAAATGTAAAAAAAAAGAAGAAAGAAAGAGAAAGAAATGAATGAGAAAAATCAAAAGGAAGGAAGAGAGTAAGGGAGAGAGGAGGGAAAAGAAGGAAGAATGAGGGAGGGAGAGAGGGAAGGAAGGAGGAAGGGAGGGAGGAAAGAAGTACAGTAAGGAAAAAAGAAATAAGAAAATTAAGAGAGAAAAGAAAGGGACCATGAGCATGTTAGACAAAATGTGCCCTACCACCACAATGTATATATTGAAAATAAATTTACAGAGTACTGCTATTTGTAGATTAGATATCTTGGATTTGATTAGCACATGAAAATAAAGTCTGAATTAAAGGTATGAGCACTCTATGTCTGTATAATAGAGACTACAGTGTGCCATTTTGCTGTGAACATACATTGAAGGAGTTTCTATAAACCAGGAAGCTAGACCCAAACACACAGAAATTATCTGCTTTTCATCATGAATTTCTGAACCTACATGAGTCTTAGAAATAACTGGATATTTTTATATGCACCTAGGCCTTTTAAAAATTTTCTGTTTGAAAAATGGGAAGAACGCTATAAAAAACTAGAGGAAAGGACAATAAAAGCAGAAGAAAACAATAAGTCCTTTAAAGAAAATCATGAAAAAGCAAGTGAGACAGTCTGAGACATGAAGAGGGAAATAGAAAAAATGAAGAAGACACTAGCAGAAGGAATGCTGGAAATAGAAAATTTGAGTAAACAAACAGGAACTTCAGATGCAAGTATAACCAACAGAGTGCAAGAGATGGAAGAGAGGATCTCTGATGTTAAAGATACGGTAGAAGAAATAGATTCATCAGTAAAAGAAAACACTAACACCAACAAATTCATGAGCCAAAATGTCCAAGAAATTTGGGGCACCATGAAAAGACCAAACCTACAAATAATAGGGATAGAGGAAGGAGAAGAATACCAACTCAAAGGCACAGAAAATTTATTTCACAAGATCATAGAAGAAAACTTTCCTAACTTAAAGAAGGAAATGCCTATAAGAAGCCTATAGAACACCAAACAGACTACACCCCCCAAAAAAGTCCCCTTGCCACATAATAATTAAACAACTAAATGTACAGAATAAAGAAAGAATATTAAGGGCAGCAAAGAAAAAAGGCCAAGTGACTTATAAAGGCAAACCCATCAGAATAACACCCGATTTCTCGATGGAGACTTTGAAAGCTAGAAGGACCTGGACAGATATAATGCAGACACTAGGATACCATGGATGCCAGCCTAGACTAATATACCCAGCAAAACTTTCAATCATCATAGATGGAGTGAACAAGACCTTCCAAGACAAAACCAGATTTCAACAATACTTACCCAAAAACCCAGCCCTACAGAAAGCACTGTAAGAAAATTCCAACCTAAGGAAGTCAGATACACCCTCGAAAACACAGGCAATAAATAACACCACAGCAGTAAACCCCAAAGAAGAGAAGCACACACACACTACCACCAAAACATAAAAATAATAACAGGAACGAACAATCACTGGTCATTAATATCCCTTAATATCAATGGACTTGATTCACCTATAAAAAGACACAGACTAACAGAATGGATATGAAAACAGGACCCATCTTTCTGCTGTATACAAGAAACACACCTCAAGTTCAAAGATAGACAACTCCTAAGAATAAAAGGCTGGGAAAAGACTTTCCAATCAAATGGTCTTAAGAAGCAAACTGGTGTAGCCATTCTAATATCCAGCAAAATAGACTTCAAACTAAAATCAATCAAAAGAGATGATGAAGGACATTACATACTCATTGCAGGAAAGATCCAGCAAGATGAAGTCTCAATTCTGAACATTTATGCCCCAAACACAAGGGCACACACATATGTAAAAGAAATATTACTAAAGCTCAAACCACATATAAAACCCCACACATTAATAGTGGGAGACTTCAACACACCACTCTCACCTCTGGACAGATCGGCCAATTGAAACTAAACAGAGACATAATGGAATTAACTGATGCTATGTCTCAAATGGAATTAATCAATATCTACAGAACACTCCACCCAAACAAAAAAGAATATACGTTCTTCTCAGCACCCCAAGGATCCTTCTCTAAAATCAACCACATACTTGGCCACAAAGCAAATCTCAACAGATACAAAACAACTGGAATAACCTCCTGTGTTCTATCAGACCACCATAGTTTAAAGTTAGATTTCAACCACAGAAAAATCTACAGAAATCCTACAATCTCATGGAAACTGAATAATGCTCAACTCAATCACCAATGGGTTAAGGAAGAAATAAAGAAAGAAATTAAAGACTTCCTAGAGATCAATGAAAATGAATACACCACATACCCAAACTTATGGGATACTACGAAAGCAGTGCTAAGAGGGAAATTCACAGCACTGAATGCCCACATAAAGAAGCTGTAGAAATCTCACACTAGTGACTTGACAGCACACCTGAAAGCCCTTGAACAGGAAGAAGCAAAGTCTCCCAGGAAAAACAGATGCCAGAAAATTATCAAATTGAGAGCTGAAATCAATAAAATAGAAATAAAGAGAACAATACAAAGGATTAATGAAACAAAGAGCGGGTTCTTTGAGAAGATCAACAAGATAGACAAGCCCTTATCAAAACTAACCAAAAGACAGAGGGAGAGCATCCAAATTAACAAAATTGGAAATGAAAGGGGGGACATAACAACAGACAATGAGGAAATCCAGAGAATCATCAGGTCATACTTCAAAAACCTCTATTCCACAAAAGTGGAATACCTAAAAGAAATGGATAATTTTCTGGATAGGTACCACATACCTAAGTTAAATCAAGACCAGATAAACCTTTTAAATCATCCAATAACCCCTAAAGAAATAGAATCAGTCATTAAAATTCTACCAACCAAAAAAAGCCCTGGACCTGATGGTATCACTGCATAATTCTACCAGATCTTCAAAGACTTAATACCAATACTCTTTAAATTGTTCCACACAATAGAAGCAGAAGGTATCTTACCAAACTCCTTCTATGAGGCTACAATTACCCTGATTCTGAAACAAACAAACAAACAAAAAGATGCAACAAAGAAAGAGAACTACAGACCGGTCTCCCTCATGAACATTGATGCAAAAATATTCAATAAAATTCTGGCGAACAGACTCCAAGAACATATCAAAACAATTATCCACCAAGATCAAGTAGGCTTCATCCCAGGGATGCAAGGATACTTCAACATACAAATTCCGTCACTGTAATACACCACATAAACAAACTCAAAGGAAAAAAACACATGATCATCTAACTAGATGCAGAAAAGGCATTTGACAAAATCCAACACCCCTTCATGATAACGGTCTTTGAGTGATCAGGAATACAGGGAACATACCTAAACATAATAAAGGCAATCTACAGCAAGCCAACAGCCAACATCAAATTAAATGGAGAGAAACTCAAAGCAATACCACTAAACTCAGGAACAAGGCAAGGCTGTCCCTTCTCCCCATACTTATTCAATATAGTACTTGAAGTTCTAGCCAGAGCTATAAGAAAACATAAAGAGATTAAGGGGATACAAATTGGAAAGGAAGAAGTAAAGCTCACCCTATTTGTAGATGACATGATAGTATACATGAATGACCCTAAAAATTCAACCATGGAACTGATACAGCTAATAAAAACCTTCAGCAACATAGCGGGATACAAGATCAACTCCAAAAAAATCAGTAGTCCTCCTATATAAAATAGACAAACAGGCTGAGAAGGAAATCAGAGATACATCACCCTTTACAATAGCCACAAATGATATAAAATACCTTGAGGTTACTCTAACTAAGCATGTTAAAGACCTATATGATAAGAACTTTAAGTCCCTGAAAAAAGAAATTGAAGAAGATTTCAGAAAATGGAAAGATCTCCCATGCTCATGGATAGGCAGGATTAACATAGTAAAAATGGCGATCTTACCAAAAGCAATCTACAGATTCAACACAATCCCTATCAAATTACCAACACAATTCTTCACAGATCTGGAAAGAATAATACACAACTTCATATGGAAAAACAAAAAACCCAGGATAGCCAAAAGAATCCTGTACGATAAAATAACCTCTGGAGGCATCACAATCCCCGACCTCAAGCTCTACTACAGAGCTACCATAATAAAAACAGCTTGACACTGGCATAAAGTCCGACATATAGACCAATGGAATCGAATTGAAGTCCCTGATATTAACCCGCACACCTATGAACATACAATTTTTGACAAAGAAACCAAAAATGTACAATGGAAAAGAGAAAGCATTTTCAACATATGGTGCTGGCATAACTGGATGTCAATGTGTAGAAGGCTGCAAATAGATCCATACCTGTCACCATGCACAAAACTTAAGGCCAAGTGGATCAAAGACCTCAACATAAATCCAGTTACTCTGAACCTGATAGAAGACAAACTAGGAAGTACTCTTGAACACATTGGCACTGGAGATCACTTTCTAAATATAACACCAGTAGCACAGACACTGAGAGAAACAATCAATCAATGGGACCTGCTGAACCTGAGAAGCTTTTGTAGAGCAAAGGACACTATCAACAAGACAAAGTGAGAGCCGACAGAATGGGAAAAGATCTTCACCAACCCCACATCTGACAGAGGGCTGATATCCAGAATATATAAAGAACTCAAGAAATAAGACATCAAATTGCCCAACAGTCCAATTAAGAAATAGGCTATAGAACTAAACAGAGAATTCCTCACAGAGGAAGTTCAAATGGCTGAAAGACATTGAAGGAAATGCTCAACATCCCTAATTATCTGGGAAATGCAAATCAAATGACATCATGAAGTTTGCAGGCAAATGGATGGATTTAGAAAAAATCATCCTGAGTGAGGTAACCCAGACTCAGAAGGAGAAACATGGTATATACTGACTCATAGGAGGATATTAGATATAAAACAAAGATGACTAGACTGCTACGCAACTCCAGGGAGGCTACCTAGAAAATGGGACCCTAGGAAAGACCCAGGGATCACCCAATGACAGAGAAGTGGATGAGATCTACATGAACAACCTGGATGACAGAGGGAGTAATGAAGGGTAAGATTTGAGGGAAAGAAAGCTTAGGGGAGCAGGAGTTCCCAGCTGGATCAAGAACAGAAAGGGAGAACAAGGAATAACAGACCATGATAAATGAAGACCACATGAGAACAGGAATAGGCAGAATGCTCGAGAGGTCCCCAGAAATTCACAATGATACATCCTCTGTAGACTGCATCCAATGGTTGAGAGAAACCCTGATCTGACCTAGTCTGGTGATCAGATGACTAAACACCCTAACAGTCGTGCTGGAACTCTCATCCAATAACTGATGGAAGTGGATGCAGAGATCCTCGGCCAGGCCCCAGGTGTCCAACTGTCGAGAAGGAGGAGGGACTGCAAGAGCTTGAATTGTTGAATCCAATTTTGCAAAAAGCACAGGGACATATAGCCCCCAGAATGGAAGTACATGAATTATGAACCAAATCTACCAGGTTTAAATGAGTCCCGAGGGGTGTCTTGGTCCTGGAGGACATGGGAATGGAGGGGAGGGGCTGAGGGAAAGGTGGGGGGGGGGGCGGGAGGGGGGAGGATAGGGGAACCCATGGCTGGTGTATAAAATTAAAACACTTAATAATGTATTTGTTTGGGTTTTAGTTTTCCAAACTGATTAAATAGCAGAGTAAACTTATTTTACTTTATTTCAAAATAATAAAAAAAATAAATTAACAAATATTGAAAGAAGATTATGGAAAACATGGACTATAGAAGTAAAATGTAAGGTTAAAATTTAGCCATTTAATGTGAATACCAGTTTTGAGACTAGATATGGATAAATTCCCTCTCAGCATGAAGTCACTGGTAATTCAATCTAAAGTTTTTAAATATATCCTTAATTCAAAACATGTACAATTCAGATTTCAATGAATTAAAGTTAAATTCAACAATCAGTGATGAAAGTCTAAAAATTGAGTATAACGGAATACCTTCTTAATTTCAGAATAAAAATATCTTCACTATTATCGTCATTTTAAAACTTTGTTTCTATAAACTATGTTTGAAATTTCAAAACAAATTCTCTTTTCAGTGCTATAAAGTATGGTCAGAACTTAAGTACATTTCACCATTGAAATTGTAATCCAATCTCCCTCAAAGTTACTGCCCTTTCTTCTAGATTATCATAATCTTTATCAAGAGAAACATTTCACTCTTTCTCAGAAGTATTTTCTTTTGAACTCTCAGTGGAAGGTGCATACATTACTGATTGACATTTTGGTTCCATAATGAACTCTACAAGGTCTATTTTACAAACTGGAAAATTAATACAAAGAGGAAAAACACAGACTCAGATTTTGTTTTATATGTTATAGTTGGAAGTATTTTATTGTAACAACCTATTTTGTATACTATACTGGTTAATGTGATGGATAATTAGATATAGAATAAAAGAAAAAATAACACTATTACCCAATTAATTATTCAGAAAATATTGGTATTTGGAACATCTTGGTTATGTGAACTTGCTTATTAACTATTATGCTCCTGCATTATATGTCTGCAAACTAAATATAATTAAGCATTCTTAAAAAATTAAAGTACAAATTTAAATCTGATATATATATATATATATCAGATATTTCACATAGAAAGTAGACTGTAATGTATATATTTTATATTATTTTTAAATCAAAACATAATTTGTTATATATTTGTTGATATACATCTTCAAATTGCCCGTCCCATTTATTCTTTAAAGGTAGGTACAAGTAATGTAGAATTTCAATTCATTGGATATCATATTTCTATTGGTATAGACAGGATACTATTTAAAATGGTGTTACTGAGTTTTCATTAATAATTGTGAGTTCAGTTTCTCTTACATTAACAAAGATAGTGGGAGTCATGGGAAATACTTTCACACCATTTTTACTGAATTTTCCAAGTGAATGCTAATGTAAATCCAAAATATATTTCTGTTTAGATTTTACCTAGACAAATTAGAGAAAGTGGGTTTTTTTGTTGTTTGTTTGTGTTTGTGTTTTTTTGTTTTTTTGTTTGTTTTTAACTTCTTTATTGACTCTTTGAGACTTTCACATCATACATTCCAATTCTGTTCACCTCCCAGTCCCCCCATATCCTCCCTTCATCCCTACCATAAACACCCCACACAAGGATACAAATCAAAATACATAACAAGGGAACAAAAGCAAAAGAAAAAACCAAAACAAAACCCCTTCAAATTTCTTTTCTTCTCCTTCCCTGCTTCTCCAACACCTCTCCATTCTTCCTGGTGGCACTGGAGGCTTTGCCTGCCATATAGATGACCTCTTTGTCCCATCAGTTTTACTGGTAAATGTTTATTGCAATGAGTTCCTGGTCTGGTTCAAGGCATCTAGTTTCTGGTACATAATCACTGGATACTCACCAGAAATCCTATGGGATCTCCTTTGAAAATCAGAAAGTCTACTCTTTTTTTTTCCTTTTTGTTTTTATTATTATGTGTTTTAGTTTTATACATCAGCCATGGGTTCCCTTGTCCTCCCCCCTCCCGCCCCCACCCGCACCTTTCCCCCATTCCCTCCCCTCCATCCCCATCTCCTCCAGGGCCAAGACTCCCCTGGGGATTCAATTCAACCTGGTAGATTCAGTACAGGAAGGTCCAGTCCCCTCCCTCCTGGCTGAGCAAAATGTCCCTGTGTAAGCCCTAGGTTCCAAACAACCAGCTCATACACTAAGGACAGGTCCTGGTCCCACAGACTGGGTGCCTCCCAAACATATCAAGCTATTCAATTGTCTCTCTTATCCAGAGGGCCTGATCCAGCTGGGGGCTCCACAGCCTTTGGTTCATAATTCATGTGCTTCCATTTGTTTGGCTATTTGTCCCTGTGCTTTTTCCAATCTTGGATTCAACAATTCACATTCTTGCAGTCCCTCCTCTTTCTCCACAGTTGGACACCTGGAGCTCCACCTGGAGCCTGACTGAGGATCTCTGCATCCACTTCCATCAGTTATTGGATGAGAGTTCCAAGACGAATGTTAGTGTGTTTAGTCATCTGATGACCAGACTAGGTCAGATCAGGCTTTCTCTCAACCATTGCCAACAGTCCACAGAGGATATATCATTGTGGATTTCTGGGGACCTCTCGAGCATTCTGCCTATTCCTGTTCTCATGTGATCTTCATTCATCATGGTCTGTTATTCCTTGTTCTCCCTTTCTGTTCTTGATCCAGCTGGGATCTCATGCTCCCATAAGCTTTCTCTCCCTCAAATCTTGCCCTTCATTACTCCCACTGTCATCCAGGTTGTTCATGTAGATCTCATCCACTTCTCTGTCATTGGGTGATCCCTGGGTCTTTCCTAGGGTCCCATTTTCTAGGTAGCCTCCCTGGAGTTGTGTAGCAGTCTAGTCATCTTTGTTTTACATCTAGTATCCTCCTATGAGTGAGTACATACCCTGTTTGTCTTTCTGAGTCTGGGTTACCTCACTCAGGATGATTTTTTCTAAATCCATCCATTTGCCTGCAAACCTCATGATGTCATTGTTTTTCTCTGCTGAGTAGTACTCCATTGTGTATATGTACCATATTTTCTTTATCCATTCTTCAGTTGAAGGGCATCTAGGTTGTTTCCAGGTTCTGGCTATTACAAACAAAGCTGATGCGAACATAGCTGAGCAAATGCCCTTGTGGTATGATTGAGCATTCCTTGGGTATATGCCCAAGAGTGCTATAGCTGGGTCTTGGGGGAGATGGATTCCCAATTTTCTAAGGAAGTGCCATATTGATTTCCAAAGTGGCTGTACAAGCTTGCATTCCCACTAGCAGTGGAGGAGTGTTCCCCTTGCTCCACATCCTCTCCAGCATAAGCTGTCTTCTGTGCTTTTGATCATAGCCACTCTGACATGTGTAAGGTGGTATCTCAGAGTCATTTTGATTTGCATTTCCCAGATAATTAGGGATGTTGAGCAATTCCTTAAATGTCTTTCAGCCATTTGAACTTCCTCTGTGGGGAATTCTTTGTTTAGTTCTATAGCCCATTTCTTAAACTTGGAATATATAAAACACTTTTTATACATACTCTAATATTTTAGATAGTTGTGAAAAAATTAGATATTTTGCAGATTATTGCACATGATGCTTAATAGAGTAATGCTAATCACAATATTCTGTCTAAAAAATCCCACCTGCAATTTTTGAAAATATATTCATTCTAATATGTGAACCATTGGTGTGTGGACTATACTTAAAAATTGTGAATTCATTTAGGAGAACTACTTACTCTTTTTTCTTTGCATAATAAATAATAACCGAATTGTCAACTCACATTGTGTTAAGGTAATTTATTTCCATTTCAAGTAATATGTTTGCTTTACTGAACAATGATATTAAAAAACAATCATGATTTAATTTTCACCAGGGAAGTCACTTCATGAAAAGCCTAACATATAATATTTATACTTTCAAAAACCTTTTGATACTTTACAATAATAAAATCTAAGGATTGCTCATAGTTTAAAATAATTTCATCATCAAAACATTCATTCATAATGTAAATCAGATAGAGCAATAAAAGTTAGCAATGGTTTCACACTAAATCCAGTACCCAGTGTCTGTGAACCATTTCAAGCTTTATTGAGGATTTTGTAAATTGCCTACTAATCTTAATAATAAGATACCTAATGATCCTTCAGCATGTGAGATCCTAGGGAATTTCCTTCTAATTTTACTTTTCCCAGTGTGTACTTAAATTCTCTTAGCTGATTTTTGTAGTTCAAGCATTTTATTAATCTCTTAAAAACAAAATCTAATGAGCATAATTTTTCCTCTGAGTATTATTTTTATCTCTTTTATAGAATGGTAATACTTACATTAAAACTCTCAATTGATGATCCCATTGTCTGTCGGTATTTACATATAGATTTGATAGAAAATTTAGTATAGTTGGCCATACAATCAAAACTATGCTAATTTTAAAGCCTGTGAGACATATTTTGACCATTTTCAGAAGATTTTATAGCTGAACAATTCAACAAGGCAATTTATTAAAAGTTTCTACATTTAAATAATAGTTATAAATTACCATAAATGAAAAAAAAGAACTAAGTTCCTCTTTTTCTTCCTTTCATTGTACATGTGCCAGTCAGTTTCATTATAACTTGATAGAAGATAGAGACATTTTAGAAAATGAAAACTCAGTAGAGAAAATGCCCCACCCAACTCGCCTGTAGTCAAACCTGTGGTGCATTTTCTTTGTTAATGATTGACTTGTGAGGTCCTAGCTCACTGTATGCAGTCCCATCCATGGGATGGTCATCCAGGATGCCATAGGAAGTTAGACTGATAAGTGTGGAACCTTCATGAAAGTGGACTAGACCCTCTGCATATAAGAGAGAGATGTGTAGCTAGGTCTGTTTGAGGGGCCCCTGGCAGTGTGATCAGGATCTATCCCTGGTGTATGAACTGGCTTTCTGAATCTCATTACCTATGGTCGGACACTTTGCTCACTTTTGATGCAGTGGGAAGAGCCTGGTCCTGCCTCAACTGAATGTACTAGGCTTAGCTGTCCTACCATGGGAGAACATACCCTTTTGGAGAAGGGGATAAAGTGTGGGTGGGTGGGAAGAGGTGGAAGGGGGGAGCGGGAGAAGGGATGAGAGGGGTCGGTCTGTGGTTGGTATGTAAAATGAATATTTTTTTTTAAGAAAGCAAGTTGAGTAAGTAATGAAGAGCAAGCTAGTAAACACTATGCTGTGGCTTCTGCCACAACTCTTGCCTCCAGTGTCCGTCTCTGCCTGAGTTTTGCCCTGACTATGAAGTGAAACCAGAAGTCAAAAAAGCCCTATCCTCTCAAATCATTTGTGTGAATAGTGTACTATCCAAGTAATAGAAACCCCAAGATGATGCACATATAAGTAGTTAATAGATACAAAAGAGATTGACATGTAGATAAACACAGAGGTAAATAATAAAGTATATGCATTAATACTATAATACCAAAATAAATCAGTTATTAGATATAAACACAATTTAACACACTTCCTAACAAATTAAAATAAATATTGTTTATGTTTATCACAGTTACTTGAAATATTTACTAAACTGTAATATTTTTCTTCGTATTCATCATTGCTATTAAGATGTCTATAACATCTTATCTGAAAAATGCATCATCTGCCGGGCGAGGCAGGTAGATCTCTGTGAGT
The DNA here is from genome assembly GCF_903995425.1 of Onychomys torridus. Taxonomy (NCBI): domain Eukaryota; kingdom Metazoa; phylum Chordata; class Mammalia; order Rodentia; family Cricetidae; genus Onychomys; species Onychomys torridus. The sequence continues at coordinate 39,433,425 of NC_050454.1, read as the reverse complement.
TTGAGGCCAGCCTGGGCTACAGAGTGGGATCCAGGAAAGGTGCAAAGCTACACAGGGAAACCCTGTCTCAAAAAACCAAAACCAAAAACAAACAAACAAACAAACAAAAAATGCATCATCCTTAGCATTACACAAGACTTTAGATATAACTCTTACTGAAAAACTGGACACCAGCATTCCAGATTTTTACATAGCATTCAAAATGAACATTTAAGAATCTTCAGATTTAATATTCAAGTATCATCGACAGCTTATTTTTAAACAAAAATAAAAGATGGTAATTTAAATCATTATTTGTGAAGATTGGTTCAATACAGAAGTGCATCAAACACAACTATGCTAATACTTGTTGAAGTAAAGTGATATTTGTGGTTAAAATACTGAACTTAACTTTCAGTGAAAATTGATAGAAAGTAACCTAGTAGTTAAGAGAGAGCATATGATGTTAGGAATAAATAGGATGTTCTGAAAACACAGAAGGTAAAGCTGGTATATGAAATACTCTGTATATGTCACAGTTGACAATTATATCTATTTGATTGTATTTTGTGGCAATGATGGGCAATGTAAGTAACATTGACGTAGTAGTAAACTTATTTGCAGTATGAATAATCTATCAGCCCACACTAATTATTACTGCATAAAACAATTAGTTTCCATATTACTTACAAATGAAACTTTAGTTTAGCAAAATTTTCTAAATGTGGTTTTCCAGGTCCTATAAGCCTGGTGAGTCTGCCCTCCTCTCCAAAAGTTACTTCTTCTCACCCAGTCCTCGTATAGAGCCTGGATCCCATGCTTAGACCAGTCTGAGAAGTTTGTCTTATCCACACAAGTTTTAATTCCAATCCAGAGGCATATCCTTCATGGCAGTGCATCCCTCTCAGTCACTTGGACCTTTTCCTATGACTTCATGCTATACATGCCCTGCAAGACTTTCTAAATGCATTATATATTTGAAAGATCAAATACTTTGATTGTCTTTTTAGTCAAAGCACTGACATCTATCATAATTTCAAAACGTATAACATTTTATCAGTATAGCCATATTCATATTATTAATACACATTGAACGTTAGTTATTTAAAATATTAACATGACAGTTATAACACATGATTGAGGATTTGCACAGTTACCATGAAATATATACATGTCACACTTGTATAATCATAAAATTGTTCATTATTGTTTTCTAATTGTCTTATGAAATTGCAAAGAAAGTTATAATTGTGAAGTTTCTGCATGAGGTCCTCTTTTCACCTTGATCCTGCACCCATAAGGAAAATAAAAAGAATGAAGGAAGCTTCTGGCTCAGAGTTTGAGGAGGTATTTTTGAGACAACAGAAGCAATAGCACAGAAAATTTTAAAAATAATTCTAATACACAAGTACTTCTAAAAAGACAAAACATATATGGATTTTGTCATGTTTAAGAAATGGCTGCCTTCACTGAAGTTAGGTCTGAAGCATTCAGCCACACATGTTGAAGTCATTCAAAGATAGGAAGCATGTAATAGCAATTCAAACAACATAATTTCTTTCTATAAATTCCCTGTCACTCATTTATCGATGTTCCAATTTGCAAACTCAGATCTATGTTTCCTACCCCCACACTTCCTGATAGAATACATATTTTTGAGGGATCTCAGAGTGCTTTCTATCATACATGGTGGTCCTTGACACTTTTATCAGATGATGTCATCACTTAGAGTCTAATATGGTTTAAATATGATTTGTTTTCTCTAAAGTTCTTGTTGAGACTTGTTTTGCAACATCACAGTCGTCGGGGGAAATGACCTAAAGAGGCGACCAACTATTGGAGTTTGCTCCCATGGAATTGGTATATTGACGCAGAAGTGGGTTACTGAATCTCACACTCTTACATAAATTCATTTATGGTTTCTTCTTTGATGTTCTGCTCTCCACCATGAACACAAATAGCAAGGACTCTCAAAAAGACACACTTGATATTCTTGAAATTTTCAAACTTCTACATCAAGAGACAAAGTACACATTCAAATACAATAATTTAATAATGTCATAAGAATTTCACACAGGATACTTGATCCTATTCATCCCCTACTCTTCTCCCCGAATCTTCCTGGATATACACTCCTTCCCTACCCCTATTCACCTCTTTCTTTTTTTAGAAGACACTATCTCACAGCACGTGTCTTGGTCCTCTGGCTCTTAGGATCTTCTGCTCTCCTTTTTCTACAATGTTTTCTGACCCTTGAGTGTATGGGTTTTTTGTTTGTTTGTTTTTTGTTTTTCGTTTTTTGTTTTGTAGACTTATAAACTGGGGATTGCCATTCAGGTATTCTTTGTGTTTTGACCAGTTGTGGATTTCAGTAATGGTGGGTCAGGTGTTCTGCCAAGCAAAAGGAAACAGTAACATAATCTTTTAAAAATGCTTTAAGATCCATCATGAACTGTTAATACATAAATGTTAAGTTCTTTACCTTTAATCTTCTGCTTTGTACTATCATGGGTTATCAAATGACTGTATATCAGAGGTAGAAGGATCAACTGAATAAGAAATTATCCAGATAATGAAATTTACATGTATAAGTTTAATTAATCACAACTAACTCCCACAATTGAAAACAAAATAGATAGAATTATTACTTGATATGATGAAAAATAAGGAAACCATCCTAGGAACAGAAAAAGAGCTGTATGTAATGTATGATTTCCATCGAAGACTTCTTTGACTTAAATAGAGTCATAGGACTTCTTTGTCTAAACTGCACTATTCTCTAATGAATCTGTTTAAAGTGTTATAATTCTCCAAGTTAACACAAAGAAAAAAGTTACAGGCCTAGTGTTCTTTTTAACTGTGCTAACTTTTCTAATAACATTGAAAAAAAATGACAATGTGTGTTTAAATGATAAAGAAAAGTAACATGTATTTTCTTTGATAGAATACACAATGGATAAAAAGCTGTTTTCAATAGTACTATTGTATCTGATGTCTACAAACTCCTGGCATATCAGTATTTCTAAAGCACACAGGCTTGTCCATCTTCAGCTTTCAGCTACAGATCTGTCACTCTTTTCAACACAGCACAGACAACTACCCTATCCCACAGAATGATGAAAACATAATGCAGTCAGAATTTCTAATCTTCCAGCAATCACAGGCTTCCTTTGAAGCTCTGCCAGGAAGTGTTTCCTCTGAGAACAATGTCCAAACTTTTCATTATAGAACTCAAATCCACTTAAACACAGCATTTCAGATGTCCACGTTCACAGTAAACTCGGAAGAACAGTGTCAAATTCATAGGGGTATCTGAGTCTCACAACAAAATTATAAACAGCTTTCTGTCCCAGAAATTAAATACCCTGTGAGAAGTAATCATTGAACTTGGTATCACCTTTGATTTTTGCAATTGCATGCCTTCTGGGACGGTGTGTTTTGTGGCATGTTGTGAATAAGAAAGCAAGAGGCAAGGATAGAAGACTTCCATTGACAAGTTTAATTCTTAAAGGGAAAAAATAAGCAGGTAGTTTGTGGGTAGGTGCATGCACGTGTATATTGGGATGTCAATAAACCTGTCATCCTATAGCTACTGACTGGCTCGTTGTAATATTAGCGTTAAGATGTAGGGTGTATGACCCACTCTAAGTTCACCCTTACTAAATTCTGAAAACAACTCAGCTAGAGTTTAGCTTAGTTCAGCTGTCCCAGAACAATTCTGAATTGGACTTTGAGGAAGGTCCTGGAAAGAATTTCTCTTTAAAATTAAAAAAAGAAAACAATTGAACACACATACACACACACACACACACACACACACACACACACACGCTCAATTTTATATATATTTTTTATAAAATCCATGCATTTCCACAAACAACAAGCAATCATCTAGGCAGTTTGTTACTCATGTTGTGGGGCGGGGTGGGGGGGGGATAGAAATTAAGAAAAATGTTGGCACAACTTTTTAAGAAAAGAACTAGGAAATAATTTCAGGTAAATTATCTACCTCCCAACTTCTCAAATTTCTCATGGTATCATGAATGGCAGCTGATTATGCTTAGATTAGACTTTATTTCAAAAGTAGAAATTATATGGATTCTAGGATATTAGTGCCTGTGAGAGGGAATAAGAGTTTCTCTGTTTTTATCATAGTAGTTCTATAAATGCTTAAGCACTAAATCTAAGAACCTCACAGTCATAAGTTAAGAAGGAACAACAAATCTATACTCATAACAATTAAGAAATTCACATTGAACTATATCAAAATAGAAGTAAATCAAATGTAAGAATATCAATTTTTTTTTTACTCACTGGAAAAATGATTCTCTCTAAAAATTAAGGAGATAACATGAAGTATGTACTTATAGGCAATCTAACGCCATGTGTAATGAATTCCACCATACTGTAACTTTTTAACTCTAACTATGCTTTCTGCATACTCTGGATAAATAGATGATAAATCAAGAAGACAAATGGCTATTTACTGGACAGCTGAAACCTCGCTCTGTCCCTTTTCCTCCTTGGGTGACCACAAGAATGCCTCATGATTTTCTAAGCACCAATGAGCTTTTAGTGGATTCTTCCATTTATAACAAGTGTGGTTCCTGGTTTCTAACACTGAACTTGGTTCTGTCACTGCTACACACCTAAAATAGTACGTGTGACACTTTAACAGAATAATTCACTATATTCAGGTTCTAACAACAATTCACAATTGTGGGGAAATACAAAGATAGATTTGGTTGGATCTAAAACACAAGTTTTTGCAGAGTCCTTCGAAATGAAATTATAAACTTCTATAAGTAGCAAAAGAATAATAGCCTCTGGCAGAGATAAAAGGAATAAAACCTGTTCAAACACTTCACATGAAGACATTTGTAATGAAAAAAAAACATCAAGATAAAATTTACAATATTTCTGTTGAAACTGAGTTTACTGTTTTTGAAGTAATTTTAAGATTTTATTTGATCCATTATATCTATAACTTTAATCCTTACAGTTCAAAAACAAGGACTCCAGAAATACAAAAAAGGTAATGGGACTCCAACTTGTTTAAAAAAAAAAAAGTGTTTTTAATTATTTTCCCAGGATAGTCTGGGATGAAGAACTGAAAAGAAATAAATAAATAAAAAATTAAAAAAAAAAACCTCTTAGCTTGTATTGGTTGGTAATTGTTCAGGCATATTTGTGTTAGGAGACATTAATTCTGATGATACATTAACAGGTTTTGGATACTGTTAAATAGCAAGTAGAAGATGTCACGTGTGTGTGTGTGTGTGTGTGTGTGTGTGTGTGTGTACTGGCATGCATTCACACAGTATGTAACAGCTAAAATTATCACACCATGCAAATGGTTCACACAGAATATAATTTTCACATCCAAATTTGTTTCTCACCATAATATTTTAAAGTTTCATATAATTATTTTACATGAAGAGTCTGCTGCATTTAATGACTATAAAGTAATTTGTTTTAATTCATATCCCTTTGGAAATTGTGTATTATTTCTCAGTTACATTGCAAATCATGATTTTTCAAATATGCATTTAAATCTGTTTCTTAAAATCATGTTGGGCCTCTGAATGTGGGTGATAGTTGTGTAGCTTGGGCAGTATGTGGGGCCACTGGCAGTGGGACCAGGATTTATCACTAGTGCATGAACTGGCTTTTTGAAGCCCATTCCCTGTAGTGGGATGCCTTGTTCAGCCTTGATTCAATGGAAAGTGGCTTGATCTTGCCTCAACTTAATGTGCCAGACTTTGTTGACTCCCCATCTGAGGCTTTATTTTCTCTAAGGAGTGGATGGGGAGTGGGGTGGGGCCAGGTGAGGGTGAGAAGGAGAAGAGGAGGAAAGGGGAACTGTGGTTGGTATGTAAAATTGGGAAAAAAAAACTTAAATAAAAAAGAAAAGAAAAGAAAGGGCTCATATCCTACCTATAAGTTAAATCTGAAAGGAGTTTATCTAAAGCATGTATGTATTCAAAAGTATTCTGAAGCATGAAGTACATTTACATTACACTTCAGGGAAATTTTTTATTGAAAATTTTAAAAGAAAATAGAACAAAGTAAAATTAACAACAAGTACAATAATGTAAAAAATGTGGTTTAAATACATCCAACCAAACAAACAACAAAAGAAGTTTCCCATTACCTTAGTAAAATAGTTAGGCTAATAATCTTCCCTTTTATTCTCAGCCAAAAAATTACATATGAGGATATCACAGGTGGTTGTTAATATAGCAAGACATCTGCGGCAAGAATAAATCTACAAAGCTTATAATTTGGACTCTGAAAGTTGAACCATCATGGTTCAGGATATGCTGAGAAGTCATCTTCTCTATGATGTTAATTCTGGAGACTCCTAACACTTAATTCATTGCTTGGTGGAGTTACCTTCCATGTATGCTCAACTTGAGGCTCATTCAATTTTGTTTGCTAAGTATTTCTATGGTGTAATTTTTGTTGCACCTTTTCCAGGATGCTTTTGGGCTGGAATAAAATTCCCACTCTTATGATACTCTGATAACTTGATCTTCATGCTGTTGAAATATAATGATGCTGCCTAGGACCCTTAGAGAGACTTATTTCCATTAAGTCAAAATTTTAAGTGCTTTCGGAGCTTATTGACAGGAACCCAAGACAAAAATATTCTGAAAGTTTTGACATACAGACATTTCAAACATCTTCAGCACTTTTATTTCTATTTTTTTCTAGTGCTATTAATTCTCAACTACAAACTCATATCTTCAGTGTCTCTTTTAGAAATATTAACTTATCTCATAAATACTTATAAATTTATCTTCAAGTCGATGGTCTGTGTACGACAATGCTAAACCTTGTGACTGTAGAATGGTTGCTGTCAAGATTCCATCTGTTCTGTAATATTATCTCTCCTAAGTCTATTAAAGGCTCTTATTTGTCAGAACTCTTTACAAGCTCTGTTGTGCCATTTTTATTTCTTTGCTCTACTTTTCAAACTTGTTTAAATTTTCCATTCATTACACCAATGTCTCATGGTCTTGACTAATAAGTTGTTATCCAAAAATTGAAATTATATAAAATGAGACCACAATTATGATTCAGAAAAAGAGAATGTCTCATTCTTTCTAATTCTGTTATTTTATTAAATCACTCATCAATACAATTAACAATTATGTCTACTTTACTTTGAACTTATAACATAAATAGAAAACAGAAATTTTCAAGATAAATCTCAAGATTTCATAATATAATAAGTTCAATATGATCTAAAATATTCAAACATAAAAGATGGATGAAAGGGTAATTTTCTAAAATCTGTAATTAAATTTTTCTGTGTAGAGCCCCTAGGCATAAAAGATTAGTAATATCCATCATGATCTATTCCATTCTCTATTATACAATTCAAAGGCTCAATAATGAAATCACATTTATTTGTTTGGATAATGGAATCTGTTCCAGGAAGACAATGGAGTAAGTATATTTGTTGCAATGCAACAATTGAAGTAATTACAGATTCAATTTAACCCAGTGGTGGCTTCATGAATGAAAAATGAGAAACACATTTGAAATAAATGCATATTCTAAAAAATAAATATTAATATCCTTTTACAAAAATAGATTGTCATGTTCAGAGACAATAGTTGTTGATAAAGAACAGATTCAGGGCGACCAGATGAAATGATTTGCCATTAACTATGGTTATGAGAAAGAGGAGGTGCAGCAGTTAATGGTTTAAAACACCATCTACTTGGTCTTTATTTATTTATTTATGGTTACATTAGTTGTGTGTTTGGGAAAGCCAGAAGCTTTTAATTCCAATGGTTCATCACTAATCCAAATATTACCTCATTAAACATGATTTTATTTATAAATGAACTATAGTACATTAAAATCACTGTATTTAATAAATTCTAAAAATTATACAACTTACTATGTGTCATCTAATTGGAGTGTGTTTTCTACTAACATAATCACGGACATTCCCTGGAAATACAGCTCAACAGTGATGGAATTGTGAAAGTTACACAAAAACAAAAACAACTCTCTAGTTTGGTCAAAATATCATTGACTTCAGTGTCAAAATTTTCTTTGTTAATGGGTTTTTACCTAAAGGAAACATGTAAGTAATTGCTTGAATACATATATAAATGAAGAATGACTACAACATGTTAGTTTTGGGTTTTTGTTTGTTTGTTTGTTTGTTTTGTTTTGTTTTTCAAGACAGGATTTTTATGTGTAGCTTTGGTGCCTGTCCTGGATCCTGGATCTCACTCTGTAGACCAGGCTGGCCTCAAACTCACAGAGATCCACCTGGTTCTGCCTCCTGAGCTCTGGGATTAAAGGTGTGCAGCACCACCTTCTGGCACATATTAGGTTTTTGTTGTTGTTGTTTTGTTGTTGTTTTTTTAGGTATCTTGCTTTCAATATCTGAAAATAAATGGAGTAGAATTTCACTAAAGTAAGTACATAATTTAAAGTCCTAAAATTTCATAAGCAAACACTGGTCATACTGTTCCATGTCTATTGTTCAGGAAAAATAAAATGCACTAATGGTATTTCAACTAATAACTCTTAAATGTGATACTATGTAACCTAATATAAATTATAACTGTGTGGAATTATGAGAGTATTTCATCATTTTTTAACTTCTCCACCATTGACATGCCAATCCATCACTGAATTGATATTGTTTATTCAAAAATAGCAAATGATTATTGAAAATTATCATGTGCCAGATGTTCTGTTTTTCCTTCGCATTAATTAATTCAATGGTGGTCCTAAATGGGGCTGTTTAATCTTTAGAGGTACAAAAGATTCACAAAGAATAATTTGAGCATAATTTTGAATGATTCATTTTCTTTATGTAGTTATTCTTTGACTAGTATTTCCTAAGACATCTACATGCATACTTACCCTTCCATGTTCACAGTATTATTTCCAATATAATAAACATATAGAATTTTCAACATATAGAGTGATTCATGGAATTTTTGAAGTTTAGGTGGAGAAAAAATGTGATCATGAGTATTTCATAACTGACAACTAATGGTTTTCAAATTTGATTGATTGACATTTATAGCTTTCAAAGTTTTGGAGGTAAGTAGAAAATTGTTTGATTGTGGTGTTACTAATATTTATTAACTAGAAATAGCATTTTCCTTCCAAACATAAACATCCAACACTCACGAAAATAGAAGCTGCATGCAATGATGAGTTTTCCTTACACTTCAGAGTGAGAAGGTCACAGGAAGCAATCTATCCTGGAATTGAAATAAGGACAGATCCAATTAAGGTGATATTGGATACGAGAGCTTGCTCCTCTGGGCAGGGCACTGGAGAACAGGATGCCAGGTGCAATTCCCAACATCAAGGCATAGAGGCAAAGGCCTTGCATACAATATAAATCTGCAGACAGCACTGTCTTCTCATTCTCTAATGAAGCCAGAGAGTATCAGTGAAAAGTAAGAGCAGTCTGACATTGGGAGCAAGACAGGAAAACAAAGAAAGGTCTCTATGGAGAAGAGGTATGCAAGTATGCACTGGATCTCATGGTAAAGTGATAGAATTAGCTAAAAATCTTCACTTTATAGTCTCCACAATAAATCAAGTGAGTCTGAAGCAAGTATTACACTGGATATATCTATAAACACAGCCAAATACCATAAACAAACATACATATGTGACTGTGGTTTGAATATGTGTGTGTGCTGTGTACATATAAATACACATGTTTTTCATAAAAGAATAGTAATATATAAAAATTAAACACAGTAACATGCAAAAAGTCAAAAAAATTCATAACCAATTTAATTCATGTCAATAGGTAAGTAATTTAGTAGTTAAAAATCAATGAAGTAATTCAAGTACAAAAAGAAAAGTACATGCTTTATAGATGCAGTAAAGTTCTCAAACAAAACTCAATATTTACCCATGATAAATATCCAATCAAAATGTCCTGCATGGAGGCACTGACCTATCATCCCAGTGCTAAAAAGATAGGCACAAGAATCCATATTTCAAGGACACAGCATTGTATAATGAGCCCTTCTCTAGACAACAACAACAAAATCAAAACAAATTTAGAATGAACAATCCTTAAACAGATCAAAAGCAAAAATGACAATAACCAAAATTTTAGAAACTAAATTCAACTTTAAAACGGGTAGTAAAAGACAAATGAACACGCTCTCCAACGTCTATATTATTTACTTTGCTGTGGCTGCAATGCAATACTGCAACCAGAGTAGATGATACAAAAAGGGTTTTGTTTAGGTTTATGGTTCCATAATGATATGAGCCCATTATGTCTGGGAGGAAGACAGCATACCTTAAGCATAGTAACAGGGGCAGGAAACAGGTCGCTTACATACTCCACACAAACTCAGAACAGAGAGGTGAACTGAGAGTGGTGCAGCTTTAACCTCTCAAAGCACATCCTCAGTGACACACTTTCTCCAACAAGGTCACACCTCCTAAACCTCTCCATATAGTGCAACCACCTGGGACCATGCATTCGAATACCTGAGCCTACAGGAGTGCATTTCACGCACACCACTACAAAAGTGTATATTCCCCCCACTAATTAAAATCGTCAATTCATAGTACCATAACGGAGAAAATATCCTGTGGAATTTAGAACAGAAAAATAAATAAAAGTTGTGAATATTGTGAAAAAAAAAAAAACCACTCGCTAGCACAGATTCCACTTTGACTATATTAAAATGACACAAGAGAAGGTCTCCAGGTAGGTCCATGATGCATTTCTATGTTCATTGTAGCTTTTTTTTTTTTTTTTTTCAGAGCTGAGGACTGAACCCAGGGCCTTGTGCTTGCTAGGCAAGCGCTCTACCACTGAGCTAAACCCCCAACCCCTCATTGTTGTTTTTTAATGAGAGACAGAAAGAAGGGTGTGGTTTGGGTTGGGTGAGAAAATAGGGAGGATCTGGGAGGGCTTGGGGAAGATGAAAGAATAATCAGAATATATTGCAAGAAAAATATGGTGTTTTTTCTATTTTGTTTCATTTTGTTTTTTTTTTTTTTTCTATTTGTTTGTTTTTTGAGAAAGGGTTTCTCTGTGCTGCTCTGGCCCTCCTGGAGCTCATGCTGTAGACCAGGCCGGCCTTGAACTCAGAACTCTACCTGCCTCTGCCTCCCAAGTGCTGGGATTAAAGGCTTGCACCACCACTGCCTGGAATGAATTAAAAAGGATTAAAAAAATATATAGTATCATTCATTTCCTATCTAATAGGTTTGAATTATCATTTTAATTATGTGAAACAGGTCTTTAATGGAATCATCAATGAATAGTATCCAAAAGTAGTTGTATAAATCCGTCTTTATGAAGACATTTTTGTTAAATTTTAACTTGAGACACACTAAATTATTTTGTAACTAAATGAAAACATCAACTGAAAATATTTTATGTATTATGCTATTGTCAAATATAGGCCTTCAAAAGATGTAAAAGGAAAATATGAAGCTGTAGACTACATCATTTGCTTTTGTAGAAGTGAGTAGTAATAGGTTGAAATTATATCTGTTTATACATATCAAACTTAGTTTTCCAAAATTGACTCCTGGGTGAGATTTATAAATGGCTGCGCAAAAAAAAAAAATGGAAAGATCTCACTAAATGCCACACAATTCCTTGCCAAGTAACATAAGATTAACTTAGTTCCATGAGACGCTGGTGGGATTGTGCACTGTAGAAATATTTATGGTGTGAGAAGGGAGCAGGTTGAGTGGAGGAGGGTGATGGATGCATGTGCCATGAAGGCAGAAGGAAAGGCTCTCGGAGAGGGAAGAGGAGTAGCGAAATGTGATTGCTATTAGCCATGGCAATGGAGCAAGATGATGAACAGGAAGAATGTGTAATGGCATGCCTTTGTGAAAATTCCATAAGGAAACACATCACTTCACAAGCCAACCAAAGAACATAATTAAATATTAATGAAGAAGGAATTTGAATATGATCTTAAACTTCCTATCCATGAATGTAAAGATATATAAATTAAATAATTCTAACCTGAATGAGTAGTATGAGTATCATTTAAATGTTTATTTCAATAAAAAAAATCCCAGAGTCAGTGAATTAATTTCTAAATTAATAAATATACCCCAATTTAATCAAAATGATGGCTAGAAAATGCAAAACATTAGACAAATATTTAAATATACTCTGTTTTTTTGCTTGCTTGTTTTCCTTAGAGATTCTAAAACTAATAGTCTACATACCTGTAGAAACATTTTATACGAACGTGTCTTGATGTCCTTTTTGTGGTACTTGGAATTGAACCTAGAGTCTTGACCATGCTAGGAAAGCACTCTACAACGGAGCTACATAGTCTCAATTCTGAGAAAAATAAAAACAGGAATATTAGTTAATTTAACAATATCCTTTTATCATTTGTATGGGTTTGCAAAAAATTATACAAAGCATGTCTTAATTGGGAAGCTGAAATATTTGACATAAACAATGTGCAAAACAAACTTGAGGCTTTATATAATTATATATGTTTAATTAACTTTCATAAAATGGGGCTATTAATTTTGAGCTAGAAAGTATTACTAAAATACAATTAACAATTTTTATGAAAAAACATATTCTTACTCTTTATTACTCAACTCAAAACCTTGTTACTTCAAAACCAGATAATGTTTCTATGCAAGGCTTTAGTAACATGTATTTAAATTATGGAGCAAAGTAATAACAATAGATTCAGGAGGTAAGAAAATAGCTGAAATGTCATTAAAAACATTACAAAGCAGGAAGGACTTTTGTAGGACTTTTCCTCCCAAATAAAGTCAATCTCTAATTGATCCAGCCATTTGTAGGCAGTTGGTACAAACAGCCAGGATTATATCTCTTTTTAAATGGTAAATATGTCTCTTACTCATTCTGAACAAATTATCTGCTGATCTCCTCGATAGGTTGGAATACAACTTTCACTATATCTTTTGTTCTATTGTTTACTTGTATCTGAGCTCTCATGTAGAAGAAATCATGACAACAACAATAATAATAATAATAATAATAATAATAATAATAGTGATAATAGTAGTAATAATGATGATGCTTTGTGCTTATTTATTGCCTGCTATGCATTGGGCAATTGGGTATAAACTCCTAAGCTCTACATTTAAGAAAAGAAGACTGCAACATGATAATGAAGTGAGGTAAAATAAATTTCAGACTTAGGCTGGATGTGGTGATACATGACTGAAATCCTAGCATCCTGTGTGCTAATAAAAGAAAGATCCTCAAAAAGCTTCATGAATTGAAGGTAAGCATGGCCCTATACCAGATAATTTCTCCAATATTAAAACATAAGAAAGAAAACCTTATGTTTGAGCTGAAAAAAATTAGGATACCAAATAGACATGTTTAACATAGGTGGTGGAGGAAGGTTTTGAACCTTTCTTTCAAACCTGAACCCTAAATAAAGACCGACACACAAATAAAAAATGTTGAAAATTGGGTAAATTGTCTTCACTGAAGAAGAACATACCAAATAATCTTGAAAACATCCAACAACATTATATGGACTGATGCATACAATAACCTTATATGGACAGAGCAAGCTGTATTTATATATTTAGCAATAAACATGCACACACACACACAAACACACACACACACACACACACACACACACACAATGTACAACAATTAATGAAAAAAAGAGGACCTGAATTTGAAAGAGATCAGGAAGATGTATGAAAGGGTTTAGAGAGATAAAGTTAAATGGAAAAATTATGTAGTTACAATATAATCTCAAATACATAAAAAGAAATAATTACAAAATCCAACTCAGGAAACTGGGCTCCAGAATTTTGATCAGAATCGTGTTCTCTATGAATTACAGGTACAATGTTGCCTATTTGTCACCTTAATTCTCACCAAATCACACTTGCAAAAGGAAATTCTGACTTTCTTTGTTTTGTGTACTGTATTTTTACTGACATTTCAAATAAACAAATTTTCCAGTACAAAACCTAAGAAAATATAGGAGATGCAAATCACATGTGATATGTTCCTTCAAATGACTACTCTTATGGAGCTTTTCTTGGGTTTGTATAGCAGCACATCATGTAACTAATATTTTCATTTTGAATTATGCCACTTAGGATAAAATGCAAACAATATTGTTTCATACATTCAATTTCAATTATCATTTTGGATAAACCAACTACTTGGAGTATACAGGGATCTTTGCTAAATGCATTTCTGATGATGAATATACTGATACTGTTAAGTTTACAAAGGGAACATGATGAACCTCGTATGATTACTAGAAGAATATGCCAAGGTTTGCAAGGTGCACCATTACTTTTGTGCCTTAAAAATGTATGCTTGCCATGAAAAAATTGTACTATTCTCTAACCATGAATTTGGTTTTGTTTTTTGGTTTCTTATTATGGAATGAAAAGACTAAGTCCACATGCGTTCACAATATTTGGCAAAGTGATGTGGGTACTCACAAGGATGTGCTGCTATTCATAAGGTCTTGCCCTGGCCTTCTGCAGGAGATTGTTGTGATTCCATTACAATAGTAGACATGTAGATTAAAGATTATGGAAATTATTGTCAATGCAGACTCCAGAGCCTACAGTTAGAGAAGGAATATATGGATTAAGACTCATCCACTTTGATGACTATATACCTAACTTCACTTGGTACATAAGCTTATATTGAGGTTTCTGTTATCACTTATAATACCTTAATTGTCATTATGCATAAATTATAAGGTACTGCTAATGGAAAAATAAGATGTCTGCTCAACCAACTTCTTTTTAAAAATAAAAAGCATCTGAGCATTAAAGGGAGTTGATAACTTTAAAAATATTTCAAAAGTTGTTGTTTGGGGTCATATTGTTCTCTTAAAACTTAGAATCTGGTGCTAGAATCTACAAGTATGTCAATAAACAAGGTTTTCTTTGAAGAATGATAACCACAAGAGAGCTACTAGATAGCCACAAGAACTAATCTTTATCTTGAATACATCATTCAGAAAGTAAGAGAGGAAAATACTAACTTAAAATGATCCAAATATTCCTGATAGATAATTGTCTGTGGTATTTAGAACAAATGGCTCCAAAAATCATTGGAAATGAATGAAAAGGTGAAATGTATTTTGGCATTACACAGAGAACAGAAGAGTTTCAACTGTGCTGTGTGGTACAGAGTACCATGCACAGGAAAGATAATTTTAAGTTTTTCTTCATTTGAATCCTTCCCACAATGCTGGTTCATTGATTTATTTCTTTAATCTTTGAGAAGCAACATAATTTCACACATATGTGTATTCATGTATTTGTACAAATAGTCATATTCTCCTCAGAAATATAATTATATTTATGGTGAAGCCAATAGTTACTCTATAAGTTGTTTACAAATTACCGTGGTGACAGTGTGATTAACATTTCATTCACATTTTTTATGTGTCATTAACATGTCCATGAATTTCTTTTATTGTCAAACAGCTGTAAAAAAACTTAATATATCTTATATATTTTATTTTTATTTTACATAATCTATACTATTAATTGACTATTAAAAACTACATACATAAAAAGCTTGATTGCAATTTATTTAATATATGCTTAACCTATTTAAGAAAATAAAATATTTTATTTCTCCAAAACAATGAATAAGGTCTAAATTTATCTTCAGCTATCATGGATTTACATACCTTTTCTCACTTACTACTTGGATGAAGTACTACTGTATAGGATAGGGAGATGAATCACAATTCAGCAGGAAGTACATGAGTGATAGCAATACCTTAGATTCCATATATAATTTATCAATGAAGATTTGACTATAGACAATCATGAAAAATGAGATAAAGTTAAGAGTAGTAAGTTAATGTGGCCTTAAAGTAATTTATGATCTTTTCATAGAGATGAGTAGTGCTTCTTCTCCAGATGCTGAGACATGGGTTGATGTAGTTGATGATGATAAACACAATTGAAGGAGAAACCATTGAAAATGAAGGTGATAAGGCAGGATGGAAAACAGCCAAGAATTTGGTTTGGTTGGCTTCATTTTACATGAGCTATTAACAGTATATTCGTTTCTAAATATATAAAACAACCCACTTACTACCAGGTAGGCCAGTACATGAGCTTTGCATATGAGCTATAGCTTCTCACAGACAACTATGGACGATCCAGGCATATCAAAGTCCCCATTTGATTCCAGTGATAAGTGGTTTTATAAGTTAAATTATTATAAAAGTGTTTAGAAAATTTGTGCCTAGTAATTTTAGCTCTATTTCAATAACACTTCAAATTCAATACAGCCCCCACTATTTCCTTTGCCCTTTACAAAGACACTTCACTTTAAAGACAAAATGCCCCACTTATGATACAACTCCCTCTTGCATACTTAAAAACACTCTATCTCTCCTCCCAAAAGAACATTCAAAGTCTCTTTCAACTTCTCCAGTAATGTTTACTAACCTAGGCTCTCAAGAAACTGAGCCTTGGAAAATCCATGTGATCCCTCAGCCTAGATCTCAGTCAATGAAGGTACCAGAAAAATAAAGTATGCCAAATTCAATAGAATGGCTTCTACAGAAACCCAGCGTGGAATTGAAAGAGGCCCCAATAAACAGATCTGTGACACGAAATAGTGCAGTAAGCATGAAGCATGCAGTACTCAATTACAACCCAAAGAATGAAATGCATGTGCATGATTAAGCTATAAATAAATTGTTGAGTGAATAAATAAATGAGCAAGGAGAAAGAGCTTCACCTCCTTACAGAAGAGCTCCCAATTTTTTAAACTGTCCTTTAGAAAAGAATATAGATTCTTCACTGTAGCTAGAAGTTTCTCCAGTCCTGCCAGGTCCTTCCAGGTCCTGCCAGGCCCTGCCCAGTCCTTTGGTCAGGACGATTCTCTCCCAACCACATCCCATGGCCACTTGGTTCCAAGTAAACACACAGAGGCTTATATTATTACAAACTGTATGGCCTATGGGTAAGGCTTCTTGTTAGCTAGCTCTTATAACTTAACTCAACCCATTTCTATTCATTTGTATGTTGCCATAAGGCCATGGTGAGTTTTCTGGCATCTTGTTCCTCCTTGGGCTGCTGGTTTATGACTCTCCTTTCTTCTTTCTGTCTCCCTCTTGGATTTCCCCCTGGCTATAACCTGACTAGCCATAGGCCATAGCAGCTTCTTTATTAAGCAATCATAGCAACACATGTTTACAGTATGCAGAAAGACCATCCCACAACACTTCCCCTCCTAGTAATTAGGTAGACATAAACTGGAATATAGAGATTAGCATCCTTAATGATGTCATGCAGATATTACACATCAACTGACATGATGTTAAGATGGGGGATTCAGCTCTGTAAAACTATATACTCATGCTCCCAGTCTAGTCAGGTAAACCCAAAAGAAGAAAAAAGTTGCCAGATAGCTGACTAGTACCCTACTGGCATCAAGATCAAGCAGAAAATGTCACAGGTGAAAGAAAAAAAAAGAGGAAGACAGGGCAAGTACTCCAGCAAGATTTCCTCCACTGCATGCTGGAAAACAAAACAGGCATCCTTTGAGAAGCTGAGAAAATAAGAATAAACTCAATATAGATTATAAAGAAGGTCTCTGTAATATCTTTTAAACTTTCCTATAAATGTAGACATAATCCCTTGACTATTCTAAAAAATGTAAAAGCTAATTTAAATATATCTATTTTGTAATTTAATCATGTACAAATTATCCACGTTATGAAACTCACAAAACTGAGTTAGTTGCCATAGCCTACTCACTGTAAAATGTGTTTTGTTCCCTGGTCAGAAGCAATATTTTGTTCAAGACCATGATTATAATAAGCAAGATACTGTATCTGTCCTGCAGTGCTTGGTGAAAATCTGTAAGTGCAAAGAAGGCAAATCCATATCATAGAACTGTCTTCTTGATGCTAATGGAAACGTTTGTCTGTAATTGATCTGTCACTAGTTTGCATCAGAATGGTGCCATATTGACTGGTCATTGGTAGTCTCTGCTTTTAATGGGTTGACTAATCAACAATATTGTTAATCAAAGAGTCCATTGTACATGGAGGTCCTATTGATGAACCATGTGCGTACTCAATCTTTGTTGCTATGGCAGCAATATCCATGAACTTATTCAAAATACTCATGACCACTAGGGAAAGAAACTTGCCACAGTGTACGGAAGGGGTGCCTAGAAAATTTGTTATGAAACCCGCCTTCAGAAACATGTACTTTCATCTCCAATGAATATTAATAAAAGTTAACAATTATCTACAGTATTTATAGTTCTTTGCATCTCCAGTTTCAAGGTATTTGAAACCCTCTCCTCACCTCTGATAGCAAAAGGCAGGTATGTGGTGTATTGACATTTTTGAAGGCAAAATCTTTTTTAAAAAATTGTTTAAAGAGTGTAGATCTTGGGTTGGGGATTTAGCTCAGTTGTAGAGCACTTGCCGAGCAAGTGCAAGGCCCTGGGTTTGATCCTCAGCTTAAAAAAAAAAAAAAAAAAGAATGTAGATCTTATGCTACAAGCTGGCCAATCCACTTCCTCATAAAGACATGGGACATGTCAGAACCTATCTTTCAGTGTGGATTTTGAATTATTTATCATTATAGTTATCATATACATTATTTAACTCATCAATTATTTAGATTAATTATGTTTACTTTAGCAATTCTATCTCAATATATTACTTTTGTTGATGCTCTTTTTGAAAGAAATATAAAAGCTAGAGAGATTATGAAGTACATATTCCTTTTCTGAGGACCCTGAGTTTAGATTCCAGATCCCATATATGCTAACTTACAGCAGCTTGCATATATCTCCATTAGAGATTCAATTTTTGTGGTTCTTTCATTTGCTTGTTTGCTTTTGAAACAGGCTCTTATTACATAACCCTAAGGAACCTCAAAGTTGCTCTATAGATCAGGCTGGCCTGGAATTCACAGAGATATACATACTTCTGCCTGCTAAGTATTGGGATGAAAGGTGCATACCACTAAATACAGCAATGACTTTTTAGAATTCCCTAATGTTATTTAAATAAATTCACATTAATTTTTATTATATGAATATATTTTCTAAGTTAATATGTCTATATTCACTATAACTATGTCCTATATCATAGAGCTCTTATTAGGAAACAAAGATCCATTTATAATCTTAATAATTCTATTGATAATTTTACATTTAATTTTTAATCAATTATAAATGTAAAACTGGACAACTTTTGACAAATACATATATTTTATGCCCAATATTCAAAACTGTGAAGAACATATTAATACCAGGTGAAGTTCTGCTTGGTCCCTGTACAATTTTCTGAGTTCTGATTCAAACTGAAGCTCTAGAGTTATTATATCATTTGTCTAGATCACCATAAACTGCAGATAGAATACACTAAATTTAAAGTGAAAGTATTTATCACAATGCTGTATAAACTGGCTCAGTTCATTGTCTGTATCATCAGCAATCTTTCAGTACTAATTGTTAGTCTCTTGTATGGGGAACATGATGATAGTTTTGGATATGTTGATCTCACAAATATTTAAAACATAAATTTAAGATATTAAAAATGTTTGCTCTTAGCTAATAATATTCCCATTTCAAATTTCCTTCTTATTTAACATTATCTGTAATAAACTATATTAATGTGTTGGCAAGAGTTTCCACCTAAAACCTGACAAAAAAGATTCTAAAACAGAGCCAAAAACAGCTTCCTAGTTGTCTCTTCTGGTTTGAACTACTGTGGTGGGTTCCTGGCATGTGCATCTGACCTGCAGTGTGGCAGGAATGAGGAGTCTACAAGTGGCACGTTATTCTGCTGCGTGGTGGATTTAGCCTTTGCTAGTTAAAAAAAAAAAAAAAAAAAAAAAGGTTTCTGGGCTATGTACTGCTTTGATAGAACTGCTTCTGATAGTTGATGGTACACATGGCTCCAGACCCAGAGCTGGTGGTAAACTGTACCACCACCATGTTGGGAAGCTGAG
Source organism: Onychomys torridus (assembly GCF_903995425.1). NCBI lineage: Eukaryota > Metazoa > Chordata > Mammalia > Rodentia > Cricetidae > Onychomys > Onychomys torridus. Next base: position 39,413,463 of record NC_050454.1, on the reverse strand, counting down.
GTGGGCAGAGCCAGCAGCCACAGAGGCGTTTCAGTCTTACAAAGATGGATATCACACAGAAAATCTGGTTTATGTTGTCTTTGGGATTTTTAACTACAGAAAAAGATTTGATGGTAAAAGTTAAACAAATATGTAAATTTTAAAGGCACCTTGACTTCAAAATTTGGATATAAAGATACGTTGCTTTGGAAAAGAGTCTCTGTTTTTGTTTCCACAGAAAGCCAGAGGCTGTGAATTTGTTCCAGATTAAGATACATCAGGTTTGATCAGCCAAGACCGCCTGAAAGGTCTCTAATGACACCATGGCCCAGATGATCCAACATCCAGAATGCTTTCAAGGCAACTGGCTCAGAGGTTCACCCTCACGGACTACTCCATAATCCTAAAATTTTCTTTATGTCCCCATAAGATACAGCGCCCCCCTCCAGCAGGCAGTAGTAAGAGAAACTACGCCCAATTTCCCAAAATTATCAAGCTGGCTTTGGAGATGGAATTGGCTCACTCCTTCTCTAAACCCAGGCATATTGTTAAAAGAAAAGGTTGAGAGATTTTTGTGTCACAAATCAGAAGAGCCCTCTGGTGTGGGACAGAGAAAAACCAGTATTTTTCTTTAAAGCAGGTTGATTATAAATGTGATCTCTTTCTAAAGAAGAAAGGGAGATATGATATAGATATAATAGGATAAAAGGGTAGATTAAGGAACTTCTAAATAACAACAACTTGTTTAAAATGTTTTACATTGCTATAGATTTTAGTCTATTGATAAAAACTTAAAGTTAATTTTGTTATACTGTGTGTATATTTCTACTCATGTTTAAGGTATTATGTTTTAAATTGTAAAGGATAATTAAAATAGGTGAATAATTAGTCATCTATGATAATCATACTCATATCCATGTTGGTTGAGTCTTCTAGGTATACATAGAGATATTTCAGATAGATAGGTAATCTTCAAATACTTCAAAGACCTACAGAATATGGCATTTAAATATTTTTAAAATTTAGACTTTCTAGACAGTGAAACATGTCTGCTCCTGGCAGCACTGATTTACTTCAGAGAGGAGCATCAGCATTGAAGACACTTCATATTTTATCTTCACCTTGGCAAAAATAGCCATTTGGGCAAGAAACTGTTCTTGCCTGGACTGCTTGATCAACTGGACATGCAGGACCCATTGAAAGGTGACCACTGAACTTTGCTTGACAAAATGGTCCTTCGGGTTCCTGCTTCACAGAGGAAACTGCCAGACATTCTACAGGACATTGAGAGAAGTGACCAAGAGACTCTACCCCTGTGGGCTGAAGACAAATGCCCCAACTTTACAAAGGAACATTAGGTGACTGTCCAGGCTGCCAGCTGTCTCTGTCTACCCTGCAAGACTCCTGAAAGTTGCTTGCATCCTTCTCCTGGTTCCCAGGTAATATTATATCCTTCTGTGGTCTTTGATGTGGTTGAAGACTAGACAGTTATAATTTCCTCAATTATAATAAAAAATAAGTTAGATATAAAACCTTAGACTCACAAATATAAGATATATAGGATATGTTCTTTAATATTGTAACTGTAATTCTTGCTTGATAATTGTTTTGTTGTCTGTAATTTTACTATATAAAAGTTAAAACCTTGCTTTTTGAAAAAAAAGAGAAAAGGGGAAGTGCTGTGGAATGTTCTGTATGTTAAATGTATTGCTCTGATTGGTTAAATTAAATAAAGTGCTGATTGGCCAGTAGCCAGGCAGGAAGGATAGGGTAGGCTGGAAAAGGAGGAGGAGAATGGTAGGAAGTGGAAGGCTGGAGGGAGATACTGAGAGCCATCGCCATGACAAGAAAGAGATAAGGCACTGGTAAGCCACAAGCCATGTGGCAACATATAGATTAATAGAAATGGGCTAAATATAAGAGTAAGAGCTAGACAATGGTAGGCCTGAGCTAATGGCCAAGCAGTTTAAATAATATAAATGTCTGTGTGTTTATTTTATAAGTGGGCTGCTGGACTGCTGGGGCTTAGTGGGACCTGGAGAGAAGCTCTCCAGCTACATTAATGTAATTTGGGATATCTATTGATGCTATCAGAATTTTTATACTTGTATCAATTATTTGAAAATTTCTTATATTTCATTTTAGTTATATCCATCCCCATTTCCAATCCCCTCCTAGACCCACACTTCATTTCATCCCCACATAACATTGTGTCCTCATTTTTCTTAAACCCATTGAGGCTCATTAGAGCTATCTATGTATTCTGTGGCATGTGGCCATTCCTTGGAAATTAGTCAAATTTTCAGGAGCCACACTTTTAAATAGCTAGTTTCCCCTCTTCTACATTTTATAGATTAAAAATATCTACTAACTTAGAGTTGGGACTCCAAGCCTACTTCTCATTTTTTTATTGAGGAATTTTTTTATTCATTTTCATAACAATCATAAATTACCCTCTCTTCTCTTCTGCCACTCTCCCAGCCTTCCCCCACCAACCTGTCTCTATTCCCTCCTCTGACAAGGTAAGGCCTCCCAATGGAGAGTCAGCAGAGCCTTCATCCAGTAAATGATGGAAGCAGTTGCAGAGATCCATAGCTAAGCACCAAGTCAAGCTCTAGGAGTCCAGTCAAATAGAAAGGAAAGGGATTCTATGAGCAAGGGGCATCAAGATTGTGATGGGGAAACCTACAGAGACAACCAAACCAAACTAGTGGGAACTCATAAACTTTAGATCAACAGCTGTGAATTCTCCATGGAACTGAACTAGGCCCTCTGCATAAGCAAGACGATTGTGTTGCTTGATCTGCTTAAGGGCCCCCCTTGCAATAGGATCAGGATCCATCCCTGGTACATGAGAACTAGCTTTTTGGAGCCCACTAGCTATGGTAGGGCACCTTGCAGAGTCTTGATGCAGGGAGAGGGGCTTGGACCTGCCTTAACTGAAATAACCAGGCCCTACTTCTCATTTTATGCTATGATTTTATATTGTTTGATCCTAACCAGTTTTTGTACATGTAGTAGATGTGGTTTTAAATGTGCAACTACTTTATAGTGTGCAAGAAATACTTTTTATATAGTTATCTACCACTTCTGGATCTTGCAGTCTTTCTACTACTACATGGTCCATGAGCCATGTGAGGAGAGCATGTGATATAGATTGTCCATTTAAAGCTAATTCCCTTGTAGTAACTTAGTCTCTTTACGTTGACCATTAGGAAGTCTCTGTGTTAATCTCCATCTACTCCAAAAAAAAAGACTCCCTTATGACATTTAAGAAATGTATTAATGTATGGGTATAAGGAGAAACAATTAGCAGCCATTTTACCACTATTTCAATTAGCAAAGTAATCATAGTAAGTGCTTCCTTAGGGCCTGCAACTTATCTATCCACATCCATGCTCTTACACCAGTGAGTTGAGCATCCCCGGTTGGCCATTATGGCATCTTGCAGGATTCAGAGATTGATAAAATTGATGATCGATTTTCTCTCCCAGTGTATAAATAGTACCTTCCAGTACTGTGAAAGCCAACCAGTCAATACTATCTTGATTTCACCATGTTCTGTGACTCAAATGTATGATATTTTCAGCAATAGATCTCACTATAAAGTATTTTTTTTTTCACAGTAACCAAGAGTAATGGTAATACCCTGTACTATGTGTGAGTCTATGGACCCTCATTGTCCAGCAACTCCAATAGAACTAGCCTATTTATGACCTTAAACATTTTATTTGTTAGTTCATGCTGTCCAGTAGGGGTATATTGAGCATTATATTGTAATTCTGTTTGTTCTTTTTATGTTTGTATATGTTTAAGTTTGGAAACTTTAACAGTAGTAGTTTTCATGTGAATTTTCAGAAGTCCTTTGATGTTAGTTATCCCTCCATACATATCCCCTTGACTCTGTCCACTAATCTTCTACCCATTTAACCAATCCCATCCATAATTTCTCTTTCTCCCTTTATGTCATTTGTTTCTATCTTCCTTGCATTGATAATCCCTCACTTACCATGGTTCCTAACTAATTTCCAAATCTCTGTTGGTTTTCCAAATGAGACATTCATATATAAAGATTAAATGCGAACAACCACAAATGAGGAGAAATATTGAATACACCTGGTCTTCTTTTCTAAAAATGATATCAGATTTTATAATTAGAAATAAACATGTAAAATAAATTGTTTTTAATTTTATAAATATATATATATATATATTAATTTATTTCTGCCATATACATTATAATATTTATTTGAAGCAGAAAATCATTTTAATAAATCAGTAAATATAATTTCCTATTTTATTCAAGTGTATTTTATAATAGGAAACAGTGTACTATATTTTCCTAAATCTAATATATTTTAGCCTCTGAAAAATCTTATATTCACAAACCATATTCAGGAACTCATCTTCATTGTAATTTTGAAATTAATATAGCATGAAATAACCTATAAACTCTGAAAACTGAAATAATTAACCATATCATATTCTTTCCTTGTGAATTCAATTTTAGAAACAAGTCTTTTTTGGGTTTTTTTTACAATTTTTATTTTTTAATTTGAATACTGCGTATTATTTCTTTGCACATTAAGAAATTCAGCAAATAAAACATTAAGCTGAGCTTGGGGAATCCTGATGAAGGGAAAGAGGAAGGATAGTAGGGGCCAGAGGGGTCAAGAACATAAAAAAAACACAGAAACAGCTAACTTGGGCTCATAGGAGCTCACAATGACAACAGACCTAGACCCTCTACATATATTTGTGATAGTTGTGTAGCTTGGTCTACTTGTGGGACTCCTAACAACAGGAACCAGAGCTCTTGTAAATGCTTTGGCTGTTTGGGGGGAATCAGGCAGTCTGATGTCCCTGTTACTAAGTAACATTTTACCTTTCTGTGGTCCTTGATGGAGTGAAGACTAAATAGTTATAATTACAGTTTTCCTTAGTTATAATAGAAAGTAAATTAGATATAAAACTCACCAAGATTAGATAGATCATTAAGTATTTTCTCTAATTTTGTCAAATGCAAATGTATTGGATACTGTTACTGTAATTCTTATTTAATAATTATTTTTGTTGTATATAGTTTTACTATATTAATGTTAAAATCTTCCTGTTTAATTAGAGAAAAAGGGGGAAATGATGTGGGATGCTCATGTACACTATAAAGATTTGTCACTTGAATTGGTTTAATAAAATACTGACTAGCCACAAGCCAGGCAGGAAGTATAGGCAGGGTGAGCAGACTAGGAGAATTCTGGAAAGACAAAGAGCAGAGTCAAGAGTCACAGCTAGATGCAGAGGAAGCAAGATGAGAATGCCACCCTGAGAAAAGGTACCAAGCTACATGGCTAAACATACATAAGAATTATGGATTAATTTATGTTTAAGAGCTAGTTATTAATAAGCCTGAGTTACCAGCTGAGCATTTATAAGTAATATTAATCTTCTAAGTCAATTATTTGGGAAGCAGCTGCTAAGTATTTGGGAACAGGCAGGCAGGAGAGAAACTTCTACCTACACACATGTGATCATAAGCTCATTTGGAGCTACCCTACATATGGGATAAGAATCCTAGCCAAACCTATATGTTGGCAAATAAAAATCTAGTGCCTGCTATGAGATATCTCCCCTCAGTTGTCCAGCAGTGCCTCTAAGATTTCCAAAACAGTGTAGGCTATTGCTACAACTCTAGGTTTTAAAACTTTATTGTTTAAGACACCACTCTCATTCGAAACCAAGTTTGAACTGACCAAGAAGATTGCCAGCTGCTAGTTAGTTTTCATACTGGAAGGTACTATGCAGACTTCTGGGGCAGAAAAATGTCATTAGCAGCCTTGCCCAATTGTCAGTCTTATGACCTGCCTTCCTTGATATGCTTATTGGTACAAATAAAGACATAAATGCTATTAGAGAAAGCGACCATTTTCTGGTTGAATAAAAGCCTACTCCATATGAGGGACAGCCTAGGATTGTAAATCTGGCCAAGAACTCATGGTTGTGGAGCTCACTGAATAGGTGAGCCTAGTCCTACTATTTTGATAGATGGATGTAGCATCAAATCACCCTCTAAATTCACTTCTCTATACTCATAGAATGCTGCTGCTCTTAGAGAAGTCCCTTTGTGTAGTAGATGGTAGTTACTGCATAAACTTGCAACTGCTCAGAATACAGAGTGTCATCCACAATTGGAATATCTGTAAAAGCCTCCCCATCTGTCCAAGAAGGAAATTTTGTAACAGTTAGAAGTCATGGAGGATTTCAGTGAAACAATGTCTAAGGTATTGGACAGGACTACTATGTTTATGATCTCATGGTACCTAGTTTTGAGTACACAAGATAAAGACAGGCCACATTTTAGCATGGATAGAGAAAGAGCTCATGATCTCCTAACCCCGAGAAGCTACGGACCATTGAAGCCTTACAGGAGAAAGCCAATTTTCTTTAAGGCTATAGACTCTGTCAAGTAGAACACATTCGAGTGGAGGGCCCCATACATAGAATGATATGGAAAGCAGAAATTGGACTCAAATCATTATAAAAATAAAGACAAAAAGAGAACAGGAAGTTAAGGTGGTCAAGAAATGGAATGGATATGGGAATAGTTACAGACAGCAAACAGGAATGAATACGATTGAAAATCATTGTAAATTTTACTCAAATAATTAATAAAGACTAATGTAGCATGAATCTTAAAATTTCTTGTTAGTAAAAGCAAACTCAGAGCCAGATATTAGGGTGAATGCTGCAAGATCAGAGAAGCACAACAAGCCACAGCTTCCTCACCTCGCCAGTTCCTCAGCTGATCCTGTTTCCACAGACTGGATGCCTCTCAGCTGAACTGAGCTGCTCAAAAGCCTAAAAGCTTAACCAGCCTAATTCCTAGTCCTCACATCTTATATACCTTTCTACTTTCTGACATCACTTCCTGGGATTAAAGGCGTGAGTCACCATGCCTGGTTGTTTCCAGTGTGACTTTAAACTCACAGAGATCCAGATGGATCTCTTCCTCCCAAGTGATAGGATTAAAGATGTGTGTGCCACTATTTTCTGGCCTCTATATCTAGTGGTTGTTCTGTTCTCTGACCCCAGATAAGTTTATTAGGGTGCACAATATTTTGGGAACACAATATCACCACAGATTAACTTAAAATGAATATGCAAACCTGGTGGATCATGTAAAAGTTGCAGTTATACCATCACTGTAACATACAAGCATGTAAGCATTTTCTCAGAATATTCTGGTAGAATAAGAAGTTGCATTAGATATAAATGATTAGAGGCAATCTGCAACAACTATTCTCTGTCCTTATAAAGATTTGCTTTCCCTAAATTGCCTCTGGGACTCACTACTTGCCACTTGCTAGTGATAATTTATACATATCAAATCTTGTACATTTGGGCCAATACCTCCCAAGTTAACATCACTGTCATTCACAATCTTTAAATGACAAGAACCAGCCTTCACTATGTATGCCAATTCACACAAATAAATCAGAATTTACAGGTAACACAGGAATAAATTTATACCCATCTCCTGGAGATTCAGTGTTTATCTTTGTTGTTGGAAGGCTTCCTTGACAGAATCCAGATACAGTGCCATAGTGTGAACATTCAACATTCCTGAATCTGGAAGAATATAGGAGATTGTTTTCTTACTTATCTGCCTCACATTGAGGTCTGTAAAGTTTCCAAGAGAGACAAATGTTAATAAGAAGCTATTGAAGTTTCTTATGAGGCTGAGATTTAGTAGTATGTTTCCTTGTACATTTTCTGCACTCTAGTATATTGTATTTTCCCTTTTTAAATTATTCTTCAGTAGATTCAAATCAATGAAAATGAAGAATATAAACTTTGCCTTAAGCTAGTCTTATGGAAAACCACATTAAGGAAGACATCACCCACTGCAGTATATTAACAAGTAAATATTTGACTATCAAATGCTATGTACTGTGTTTATGCTTCATTGATAAGTATGTATTTTTTTTCTCTTTGTCACATAACTGCTCATAGGTGTTTGTTCTCTGGGGGTGGCTTTTTAAAAATACTTCTCGTCTTCAGTAACTGAATTTTAGCTTTAAAATCAAGTTAACGGGGTTGGGGATTTAGCTCAATGGTAGAGCATTTGCCTAGCAAGCACAAGGCCCTGGGTTCGATCCTCAGGTAAAAAAAAAAAAGATAAAATCAAGTTAACAATATACTTTAAAATTATTTACATCTATGTATTCAATTTGCTATCCTCCTGTGATTTCAACCTGCTTAATTGGCCTTTAAGAAAATGAAAATATAGGTTATTATGCCTTTGCACCTCCCATGAAATTGGCTTTTATGACTTAAGCTAAATATATAACTTTAATATTAAACTATATGCTCTTCTATATAAAATGTTTGGGAGTTGGGGGATGTATGTGTGTGCTGTGGTAATAATTCCGTGAAAGCAGCCAATAGGTTGAAAGGAACCTCAAACACAACAAATATCCATCATAAATGTTGGAAGCAACATGTGGATACAGGTTGATGATGTGTTCAAGGTTTGGAGTGCTATTTGGGATCTTCTGGGTCAATATAGCAACTTTTTTTTTTTTCTATAGAAAAGGTTTTCTCACCCTTTTGCCATATCATTTTTTTTCCTGTGATGTTCAATGAAGAGAGCATATAACATGAAATAATTTCTAATTCTAATACCTTTTCATTTGAATTCAGCAGAAAAATCATTTGGGTTAACAAAGACATGAAGTAAATAAACTGTGAAAACAAAATGGATTCCGTGCTTTGGGCCCTTACAGCCTTTAGGATTTTACATGTTTCACTAAATTGAAATTTCATACACTAAGAATAACTCTGATAGCTTCCTAGCCCGTGCTTTTCTGATAATGTCCTTTCACGGAACAGAAAAAACGAGAAGTTAATTGCATACACTGAAAAATGCTTTTCTTTGAGTTTAGTGAAGCAGGAAGATAAATAGTGTATTCCTAAAGGGAATTTAGCTCTATTTATGACTGCTTGTAGTGTGAAATTGGGTGTTTGTGATCTCGAAAGGCTGGCTTTCTTTTCAAGACATAGCATGCCAGCTCAGGCTATATAAAAACATTGCAACTCAAAACTAAATTGGAATTAACAGACGTGTTCATTTCAACCTTTTTTTTTAATGTGACTGCTTTTTTTCCTTTTTTTGTTTTTGTTTGAGTGTGTTGAAGTCTATTTAAAATTTTAATTTTCAAATAATGCATTATTGAATTTTTTTTCCTGAGGGATGGATCTGTTTTTATGTTTTCCCTTTATAATATTCATTTTGTGTAATAACCACCCAGTACACTGTAAGTAATTTTATTTTGTTTTCCTATGTGCATTATTCAAATTTTCAACTAATAATCAAAGAGATCTTTGAAATCAGTATTTGGATTTCTCATAGTATTCTGCTCTTAAAATACTTCATTCCAGTTTGTAATATACAATACGTATATTACAAATATGTATATACATATATAAAATATAACCACTGGAATCATGAACTCACAACTGTTGTGAGTGCTTACCCTGGGCCTGCACAGGAATGGCTCTATCAACAGGCAGCTGCAGAGAGCAGCGCCCTGTATTTCCATGCTGAATTATTTGCTACTAATGCATTTTGAGAAGGAGGGTAATTGTGCTTAGTTGTTTATGCATGGCTGTGTAACTGTGATTTGCCTTTCTCTCATATACGTTTTCTTTCTTTCTCTCTCTTTCATTTTTCCTCTTTCCTCACCTCCTCTTTTGTTTTGCATAGGTATCATTTTAGGTACTTTAGTACCTAAATGTCCTATACTTGGGCAATGGAATCCTAGTTAGACCACAAGCTAAACTATATTCAGTAACAGGGAGAGAAGAAACTACATCTCCTTGACTTTTTTTCACATTTTTTTCCAATTTCAGAACAATTGTCTTTAAAGATCTAGAGATCATGCTATTGAGCCCAATGACTTAATTCTTCTTGAAATTTATCATTTTAACTTTCTCAGCAGCTGGATCAAGAACAGAAAGGAAGAACAAGGAATAACAGACCATGATAAGTGAAGACCACATGAGAACAGGAATAGGCAGAGTGCTCAAGAGGTCCCCAGAAATCCACAATGATACATCCTCTGTAGACTGCTGGCAATGGTCGAGAGAAAGCCTGATCTGACCTAGTCTGGTGATCAGATGGCCAAACATCCTACCAGTTGAGCTGGAACTCTCATCCAAAACTGATGGAAGTGGACGCAGAGATCCTCGGCCAGGCCCCAGGTGGAGCTCCAGGTGTCCAATTGTCGAGAAAGAGGAGAGACTGCAAGAGCATGAATTGTTGAGCCCAAGATTGGAAAAAGCACAGGGACAAATAGCCAAACGAATGGAAGCACATGAATTATGAACCAAAGGCTGTGGAGCCCCCAGCTGGATCAGGCCCTCTGGATAAGTGAGACAATTGAATAGCTTGAACTATTTGGGAAGCATCCAGGCTGTGACACCGGGACCTGTCCATAGTGCATGAGCTGGCTGTTTGGAACCTTTGGCTTTCACAGGGACACTTTGCTCAGCCTGGAAGGAGGAGACTGGACCTGCATGTACTGAATCCACCAGGTTTAAATGAATCCCCAGGGAGTCTTGGCCCTGGAGGAGATGGGAATGGAGAGGAGGGGCTGGGGGAAAGGTGAGGGTGCGGGCGGGAGGGGGGGAGGACAGGGGAACCCATGGCTGATGTGTAAAATTAAAACACAATATAATAATAATAATAAAAAACAAAGAAACCCCCCAAAATCAAAACAATGATTCTTTTTTTATAGCAGATAGCTTAAGAGAAATTTTATTTGGTTTTTATCTTATTATTTATTTGTTTGTTTGTTTATTTATTACCATTTGCATGTTTTCTTAGCTTTTAATAGACATAATCCACAAGGTAACTCTGGATTAAATCCACATGTCTTTTCAGAAAATATGATGTTTAAGTTTGAAAATTAAGGTAGAGCCACCAGAACTTTGTGGGGAAAGCTCCAGAAACAGCTTAAATGACAAAAAGATATGATGGGAGTGAAATTAAAAATACATTAGACTCAAATGCAGTCTGATTAAACCCCTAGTTTCTTGCCATCTTTGTTGATGGTAAAAGTCTATCCAACACATGTTTCACAAGGGAGAAACAGTTGGCTGAGATTTACTTATCAAGTTGTCATTGCTTAGAAACCATTGTCTGAGTGGATGTCAGAGAGAATCTGGGAACCTGAGAATTTTCTTATGTAGAGCTTATTAAGGATGTACTAAAATAAACCAATTAAATAGCCTGTTGATGTTTTTCAGATAAGCCTCTAATGTTGCCATCTCTCTTTGATTCAAGATAGAATTAATAACAGCAATAACAATTTTACATATAAGACAATTTCTCTTTAACACCTGTTTATCATGATAAATAAAGATTAATCCTTAAAGGCATCCTCATTTCCTTTGTAACTCAATCTCGTTTCCTAAACCTTACCCTTTGATGGTAATCTCTATTGGATTCCTATTGTATGTACTCGTTCAACATATCATATAAATATAAATCATGTATGGATTTGGGCTTATAAAAGTTTATATGAGTATAAACTTTGCATTGAGTAAATACCTAGGAGTGAAAAAACTTTTTGATGGAGTGTATATTTAGCTTTTTAAGAAACTGGCAAGTGTTGACAAAGTGAGTGTAGCATGCTATATTCTCAGCAAATGCAGATGAAAGTACCTATAAATAAGTATTTGAATTTCCCTAAGGACTTACGAGGCTAAGTATCTTGTGATGATGCAGTTGAATAACTGCAAACTTCATTGAAATGTCTGTTAAAATGTTTCTCCTAATTGTTGTTGATATTGTATTAGCAGAAGTTCAGCTGCCCTTTTGTGTGAAAGAAATCCATGTGTCAAATATATAATCCAGCCATATTTCTTCCATCTTTTCTGAAGCGTTGCCTTTAACTAATAAAAACTTTTCACTTTAAATAAATTTTAAAAATCTTTGCTTAACATAAGTTCACATACTTTTACCTAAAAGTTTTATAATTTTAGATCTACATTTTCTGGATTTGTGTAGAACTAATTTTTAGATGATTCTGTAGAAGAATAATGATTTTTCTTTGTTTGTGGAGTTTAGTTTTATTTCATTTATATGATTTGTATAATTAATTTATGTTATATCAACTTAACCATATTTTTTTCTAGTAATGGATGGAATTACTTTGTTTCTCTCCTTGATTTTTGGTCTTACATTATTTTTATTAAATATTTTCTTACTTTGAAATGATGATATAATTTCATAATTTCCCCATTCCCATTTCTGCCTCTATCCCTACCCTCATTCGTCCCCCTTTCTGTCTCAAATTAATGGCCAATTAAAAAAATTACATACACACACACACACAGAGACACACACACACTTAAATGCATACATAAAACTTTCTCAGGAATTACATACAATTGGAATAAATATTATATGTACCAGACAAGAGCTTTTTTGATTATTTTGTGAGCTGAGGTAAGTGACTGAGTCAATCAAACCTGTACTTCAGTTGAATGAAGGCATGGTTATGACCATTTGATTCAATTCATCTCTTACATCCATTATTGTAATGGCAGTATCAGAACTCACACTTCAATATGGCATTAGATCTGCACAAGTGATGTTTCTATTCTGCTCAAGATCTTCTCACAAGAAATCTATTGGCTAAATATACTTGAGTCTTTTGTTTTGTAATGTGGACCCTACAGCTGAGTGGTTTCACTGGTTTTTTGTTTGTTTGTTTGTTTGTTTGATTGTTGTTTTTTTATGCTTTACAAAATGTGCTAGTTCTTCAGAAGAGCTCTATCACAACTCAGTGTAGACTGGCTTAAAAAGTTAAGCATTCAATAGCTCTTCAAATCTTTTTTGTTTGTTTGTTTCCTAATTGTTTCTTGAATAGGCAATGCCTTTCATGGATGAAAGTTTGTTTCAACTCTGTGATCCTCAAGCACTCTAGCTTAAACTTTATATATTCAAATTATGTAATAAAATTGGCTACACATTGAGGCAAGAATAAACACACAGTTAACAATTAAATTATTATAAATTTTCCATCAAGGTCTACTTAAAAGGGACTTTTATTTATATGTGTATAATATATTCCTATACAGTATAGTGTTTGCCTCATAGAAAAAAAAAAAATCAATGATCATTCATGGAAAGATATCCCAATATGTGCACTAGTGTACGAACTTCTTCATAGTCACCAATAGCTGTCTAATCACACTTCAGGGCAACTCAACAGGAAAGAAATTGAATCTGGCACTGGACACATATCCTACCCAGTGCTAGAGAATTCATAGATTGTGAGGAGAAACTTCTATGAGCATAATTTTGACTAAAACAGCACAATTACCAACTTTAGCATTCTAAAAATGTATGCGTATATCCACAGATAAGTGTACCTCTCATCCATAATCAAAAATGTTTCTCTTTGAAATAGATGGAGATCTTTATGAAAAACAACAGCTGGTCAAGATGCAGAAAATGACTGACCTGCGGCACCTAGGCACAATAGATGCATCTGCAACACCACTTATGCACCTAAGGCTCAGTGAACATAATTGAAGATGGGATAAAGAGATGTTAAGAACCAGATGACTAGGAAATCTGCTATGAAATTGTGTCTCCTAGAAAAGACAAGGAAGCTTCACCCATGAGCTCCAATTATATATCTGTCCTTACTGAGAACAAAACCAATAGAAATACTAACATGTAGGGAGAAAATGTTACCCATGAGGCTATACTCCTAAACAAAGAACGATAAGAAATTAAAACATTCTGAGAATGGGAGGAATATTTTGTCTAGAGGTGAGCGCCCTAATTGGTTCTATACACACAAGTAACACTAAATAGGCTGAATAAGTTATGTTTTCATATTTATGCATCTATGCATATTAAAAAGGCAGGGATTTGAGGGGAAGCAATGTGTATGGGCATAGGAGGGTTAAGGGATAAAAGGAAAGATGGAAATGATGTAATCATATTTTAATTTCTAAAAATAAAGCAATATCTGTAGGTGAGGAAAGCAAAAATTAACACTCATATTTGAAAACATCCCCCATCAAAATTCAGTGAAACATGTAAAAAAATGGGATAGTTCACATTGGCAGTAAAACCCTTCGAAGTCCATGACAGAACTGACTTTATTAAGTTATCACCTCATACAAAGGTGTAAGAGAGTCACGTTAATAATAAGGCATTTAATAGTGGCTGTGACCTCTAAAGTTGCCTCTGTTATAACCTGGAAACTGAAGATATTTCAACTTTATAATCAAATAATGTTTTCTAAAATCAGATCTTAATTATATTTAATGTTTATTTTTTTATTTATGTATTTTGTCTGGCAAATATAGGTATTTAATTATAATTATGATACAACTTTTAATTCTGCTTAATTTTTATAAGAAAATCAGCTGTTGTTATCTGCTTTTAATTGCCAAAACATTAGGTCATGCTTAGTTACCAGCTGCTCTTCATTCACTCTCAAAATTCCAATGCTTTCCTTAAAATACACTTCTATGTATTCTATTTTGTGTCTCATATGCATTTATTAAACCACATGTATTTCCTTTGTTGAAGGTTGCTATCAAATAATGTAAATTTGTTTCACAAATAATTCTTAATTATAGATGGAAGTAAACTTACTAAAATCAGTTGATTAATGGGTAAAATATATCAGAAAATAGACTGAGCATTGGAATAGTACAGTATTCACCTATTCAGATCATCAGTTTCATTGCATTTCTCCCTTTGAAATTTCATTAGAGTGTATACAGAAAAAGCCCTTCAAATGTCAACTGCCTTTAAATTCAGAGACTAGATAGCTCCTGAGAGATCCAACAGAAGTGCATAAGGAGAAAAGCAAAATGAAGCAAACACCCAATAAAAAGTCACAGTTAGGTGGCCTATCAACACTATTGGAAAGTAAACAGGTCCCTCGATAGGCAGCTTTTTCTTTGGAGATAGTGAGCAGCAGTTACCATGAAGAGCATTAATAAAGAATGCTACATTGCTAAAAGAAAATATGATTTTTCACAAACAGATTTTGGCTAATATATTTAAATAATTATTTTTAATGGATAAACCACAAAAACAACTTAAAGTTCTCATGTTGAATATTATTAACGAACACTAAACCTTAAAAATAAATAAATTATGAATTATAAATAAAGCTGACTATAGATTAATTCTACCTAGCATCTTAACATTGTCAAAGAAACCTGCATTTAAGAACAAGTAATGGGCAGTGGTGGCTCACACCTTTAATCCCAGCACTCAGGAGGCAGAGGCAGGTGCACCTCTGTGAGTTCAAGGCCAGCCTGGTCTACAGAGTGAGATCCAGGACAGGCTCCAAAGCTAAACAGAGAAAGTGTCTCAAAAAAAACAGAAAAAAAAAGAACAAGTAATATGTGCACTGAAACACTCAACAAGTCAGTTGACCTAAATTGCTGAAGCTTCAGTTATTACTATACTGTAAATTATATCTGCCCCCTCCCCAACACACACACACACACACACACACACACACACACACACACACACACAGAGTTAATTCACCTGCTAAATACTTATTTGTCCAATAGATTTCTTAAAAAATCAGTATTAAATAAATTTCTGATAAATAATAACAATGAATAGCCAATTAATAACATGTAAGATAGGGGAAATGTATTGCATAATTTTAAATTCCTAGAAAATATTTCAGTGTTGGCTAAAATGATTGCTCTATCTTTAGACATTAAGGATCCAAAACAACGAAAAGGTTCTTTGGATATTCAGAGTGTCTGGACAGTGGAAGAGCTTAGGTTAATCTTGGTAAACAGATTTTCAAGCCACTCTATACACAGGAAATAAAATTAGTTATAATTTAAAATTAAGATAGTGAAATAGTGACATGTTGAATGTAGTAGATAAACTGCATTATTTCTCTTTGAAAAATGAAAAGTAAAACAATTCAACCTAAAGAAAATGTTAGATTGAAAAATCAGACAGCAACAAATAATTATTTTTCCTCAAAATAGGGTTCTGCCGTGTGCACTCCAGAAATCTCAGGTGATGTGCATGGATGTGCTTGTCTCTGTGTTGATTCAATATCTGCCCCACAGATGCAGAATTTGAAGAAAGACTCGATGACTCTACAACAGAGGAAGAAAAAATAGTTGGAAACTGAGGCAAGAATGCAAAAATCAAACGTGTTAACAATACCAATCCAAAACTAATCCTGAAAGGTGACCATGTTCCAGCACAGAGATGTGCTTGGGACTTCTCCCTGGTTCTGTTGAGACTCCTCCCAATTGACCCCCAAGACTGCAGCTCCTCCTCATGGTTCCCCTTTCCTCCTCTGTCCTATGAATTCTGCCTTCATGTTGCTTGTATGTGACTACCATTTCTCTTTTTTTTCTACCATACACACAATATGTTTTTTCTCTTCTCACGGTCCCATTTCTAGTTTCATGACCTACACCTACACACACACATGCTCTATTGTTTTCCCATGGCCATGCTGATAAATGTGTACACATTCAATGACAACAAACAAAGGCTCATTCTCTTACGGTTCTGAATACTACAAGTCAGAATGGTCTTGTTCTGCTGAACCCTTCAAGACTTTCCCTTGACTTTACTAGTATTTGCAAGTGACCTGAAGTCTCTGGCCTGTAGTCTGCCTTTTCCAGTCTTTCACTCTTGCCAATCAATATCAAAAGTATTTTTATTGACTCCTCTTATCGATTTCCTTCTTCTGTTTTTATTATCAAATCTCCTTCTCTGCCCCCCCCACCCGCTCTTCTGCCTCCTTCTTGCCTTCAATGGGACTTTTCTAGTATACTTGAATTTCCTAGTTATCACCTAGTTTTAAAATTCTAACTGGGTTGGGGATTTAGCTCAGTGGTAGAGTGCTTGCCTAGCAAGTGCAAGGCCCTGGGTTCGATCCTCAGCTCAAAAAAAAAAAAATTCTAACTATAGTTGCATCTATAAAGTTCCATATAAGAATCTAGCATAATCACTAAGTTCTAAGGAAGGAGGGTGTAGATATCTTTAGGGTGTCAATTATTCCCCTTATCACATTGTTCCTCCAGAGAACTTACTTGTAAATCTTCTGAATTATGTTTGAAAAAGAAGTATTTCTTTGTTTTTCCTTTCTTTGACCCACAAATTTCAGTACAAATAAAAACCTTCTGAAACAGGGCTTTTTTATTGGTGAAAATTCATTTGTTGAATTATGTGTGTGTGTGCATATCCTTTGACTACAATCTGATAAACTTTTACTTATAGAAAAAATAAATAACTTTTTCATACAAATATACATGTAGTTCATCTGCCTTTGTTCCCTATCCTCTATCTCCATCCTTTTTTTTTTTGCATTTTATTTTACTGAGGAATAATTTTCTTGGTAACTTTTGCAGACTATATTCTAGCTCTATTCACAAATAAGATGTTCTGGTAGATCACTGAAGGTCAAGAAGTTAGAGAAACCAGACAATTCTCACTGAAAAGACTTAATAATGATTTTTAAAGAAAATGAGACTTTCCTATGGGTCTTTGGTGCTCAGCTCCCTCATTACAATTACAACATCTATGTCAAGGTTTACCTCAGCTCTGATGTCGTAGTGCCTGATATGAATTTAAATTAAGTGAATTTGTTATTCTTCTGGTGACATAAATGAAGATGACTCAAATCAATACTTGTTTTATACTTGTTCTCAGGTGAGGCAGAAAAAAATTTTTTATATATATATAAAGGAGCTCATGTCATGCAAATTTTGAGATCAACTAGTCCTTAGGTCTGCAGCATGAAATGGTTATCTGGAAACACAGGAGAGCCAATGCATTAGTTCCTGAACACAAAGTAGTTACACACTGAAGTTTAGCTAATTTTCCTGTTCAAATCTAAATGAAACTTGTTGCATGGATTTTGAAGGATATTGGGATTTTTCTCTGGAATGGAGAAATCTGAATTCAGGCTTTCAGGAAAATGGATGAAACACATACACATTAGAAAAAGCATGTTTTTTCTAACGCATTAATCATCAATGCTGATGAGGAAGAATCCTCAATTCTTTCCCCAAAAGAAAAGCTTCTAGCACAATGATCAAACATCAAAAAGGCATAGTTTTCAAGAGCTATTTTGACATACATATGCAAAGTAAGTAGCTGTCATGTATTTTTTTCATTTTTCTTTATTAAGAACTTTTACTATCCACAGAGCCCCCTCCTCACTCCTCCCACCCACCAGCCCTCTTTCCCAAGCCACCCTGCATCTCCCCCCCCCCCCCAAATTTAGGTCTCCCATGGGGAGTCAGCAGAGCCCAGCACACTAAGCCTAGACAGGTCCAAGACACTTCCCACTGCACCAAGGCTGTGCAAGGTGTCACACCACAGTCACCGGGTTCCAGAAGCTTGCCCATAGACCAGGGACAGATCTCCCTGCCTGGATTCCCCCTAAACAGTTCAAACCAAACAACCGTCTTTTCTTCCATATCCAGAGGGCTAGTCCAGTCCCATGGAGGCTCCATAGCCACCAGTCCACAGTTCATGGGCTTCCACTAGTGTCACCAGTCATCTCTGCACGTCCTCCCATCATGATCTTGACATCCCTCACCTGAAGTACCTCTCTTCTCTCTCATCAATTGGATTCCCAGAGCTCCACCTGGGGCCTGGCCGCCGTGGATCTCTGTATCTGCCTCCATCACTGGACAAAGACTCTATGATGACAGTTAGGTTATTTGCTAGGCTGGTCACCAGAATAGACTTCCTCAAGACCCAGTTATACCACTCTTGGGCATATATACCCAAGGAATGCTCAATCTTACCACAAGAACACATGCTCAACTATGTTCATATCAGCATTATTTGTAATAGCCAGAACCTGGAAACAACCTAGATGCCCCTCAACAGAAGAATGGATAGAGAAAATATGGCACATATACACAATGGAGTACTACTCAGCAGTAAAAAACAAAGCTATCATGAAATTTGCAGGCAAATGGATGGATCTAGAAAATATCATCTTGAGTGAGGTAACCTAGACTGAGAAGGACAAACATAGCTGTCATTTATTAAATATTTTAGGTCAACAAAATATATGTGGCACCATAAAATTATAAACATATTCAGAAATTCATCTTTTTAAAATTTCAGCTCAATGGTAGAGTGCCTTTCACTATTTTTGAGACTCTGGGTTTGACCCTTAGAATCAGACCCACAAATACTTTAATAATATAAAATTAGAATTTAAAAAATATGAACCTATGGTAATAATCTTTAAATATTTTATAAATAGATAATTTATAATATCATCTTATAATTTGTAAGCAGATAAATAAAGGGTATTTGCAAATAAAAGACAAAATAAATATGATACAAAATAAGTATGACTTTTATTTTGGTAAGTAAATAAGGAATTTAATACTATTAAAATAGGATGGAGAATCAATTGTTATGCAGTTATTAGAAAGACAAAATATATCATCAGTTGGTAGTAAATGTCAGGTCCTAAGGAAACAAAAATATGTTATGGTTGATCTTATTGCATTTTGAGTTTATGATTGTCTATGGAACCATAAATTAATGGCAAAAACTTGAAATGAGATTAAAGAAGATAAACTCAACAATGCTCACTATGTGAAAGATTGGGCTTTATTGTTAATTAACAGAGGAAATCAGTGTCATTGCATAAGAAGTACTATAAACTTTAGCAGTTCTTTTTTGTTCCCACTTGAGGACAGAGAATTATTTGAAAAAAAAAAAAAAAGGCAAGGGTTGGAATCCTTGCAAACAGAATATAATGCCAAGAATGAGCATATAGAAAATATATATATTTCCAACTGTTCTTATTTGAACATGTGCACTGAGGAGCTTCCAATGTTATTGTTGCAGTTACAAGCAAATATTAAAGCTAACATCATCAAAGAAGTGAACATATCACCAATTGTTCTCTTAGGATGAAAATTACCATCTTCCCTACTCTACCTCACTCTGCAACATGCCCATGATATTGTACATTTTAGTTAGATGTCCATGATTGACATATGAAGTGCAATACTTTTTTCTTTCAAAATGACTGAAACTTCCTTGCAGGAAACAGAGTAGGTTGAACTGCAACATGTTCACATAACTCTTATCTGAGCTGAATCGATGATAAAATTGTAAAATATTCATACTTTCAGAGTCTGAGCTGCTTGCTTTGTTTATATGTGCTAATTCATTACATGGTTCCTATACACTATGTTGAAAATGTAAATTTAAAAATAACCTGAAAAATCAAAATATCTGTAGATGACATGGGATTCTATGAAATAAAATGGCTTTTTATTCAATTTTACAAGGCAGAGCTTGGTAAGTTAGAGAAATTTTTAGTTCAACTGGTAGAAGTAGTCAGTGAAAAGAGATAATTGGGATGATAGATGAACAGGATGCCTAAATTAGGTATTGTATTCCATGTGTTGTGTGCTGATATTCTTATTTATATCTCTGCTTAAGGTGAAATTGAGAAAATTCATTTTTCAACCTACAAGTAACTCTAAGATTAAATGCAGAAAAATCATAAGCACTTACCCATCACTGGCAAAACTTTCATTTCTTACTAAAACATCTGACTAAATCTTATCAAAAATTTGAACTATGCTCTCCTGGTATCTATAATTTTTGTTTTTAATTTCCTGGCAGGAAGCTCTTAACCCCTTTCTATTCATGGTCATACAGTTCCCATTATTCTAAATGCCAGACTCAAGTTTCAATGAACCACAACAAAACAAAATGGCAGTAGTATGAATTTTGACCCTGAGGAAATGCCCTTAAAATGTGAGTTGAGGAGCAACCCCTCATTAGTCTAATGAACACTTCAGCACTTTGTCTCAGTTGATTCTTTTCATAATTAACTCTTACCCAGATAATCTCATTCCTGAACTAACTTTTAATAATTCCAGGCAGTTAGTAGTCTTAACTCCTTTGTCTCAGATAATTATTGTGCACTACAGAGCTTAGCCTGTGAAGCAAGGATACATTTTCATGAATCACTAATTTCAATCCAAGCATATGAGAAATAATAACTTTGATTTTTATATACTTTATGAGGCAACAGAATTCCATTTAATATTTCCACCCTCATATTTCCTTTTAATATATGACAAAAGGGTATATTTTTGGTGTAACTCTTTTATAACATTCAGGAGTGTATATGATGAAGTTTCAATAAATTAGCAAGAGACTGTATTTGCACATGTAATTCTGGCTATAGCTCTTATTACAAAAAAAAAAACACATATCATTTTATCATGCCTAAATCTAGTGCTTGACACACAATATTGAAATAGTCAAATTTTCATATAATGCAAATATTGTCAAGAGGAAAAAATTTCTTGACATCAGCTTTTTTTCAGAAATTAGAATCTTGAATGTATTGCTAGATTTCTGGAGCATTTCTAATCTGGTTAATAAGATTGGAAATGATGCCTTCTACCTCTTCATTTTAGGGGAACGAAATGTACACCTTTGCATAGTATTGAATGGCAGGTCATTTACATAGACCTGTGAGGAAGAAGCAGGTAACACCAAGCTCAGTTGCCATTCAAGAGTACAAGTTTGGATGCAAAAGGAAAAGAATATGCTTTCAGTTAGGAACTAGGATCAAGAGATGAGGGGATGAGAGATGTCAGCTGATGTTCTATCGTGAGAAATAGTCATTTTCCTTAAGTGATTAAGAATAATAGTGACTTTATTTGTTCAATTGGAGAGCTATGTGTAATCATTTAAAGAACTTTTAATAGTGCTGTGTTCTAGTTTGATTTCATGTTACTGTGATAAAACACTCTGCCCAAAAGCAGCAAAGGGGAGGGAAGAATTTACTTGGTTTATGGTTTTATTATTTATGGAACTCAGAGTAGGATGTGAAACAGGACCCAAGGAGGAACTCTGCTGACTAATCCTCCTCCAATAGTTATCTTATACCACCCAAGCTTATAAGCCTAAAGGTAATGCCATCCACAGTGGTCTGGGGCCTCTCACATCTATCCTTAATGATGACAATCTCTTAAGGACATGGCCAAAGTCCAATCTGATCTGGGGAATCCCTTCACTGAGACTCCCTCCTATGAGTCTACTCTGTGACATGTGGATAGCTGAAGCAAACTTTGACAAGCTCTGCTTTCTATAACCAAAGCCTTATCGTTTTAGGAATGGCTGCTATACTAACTGGCTGGCAGGCTTGGCAAAGCTAGAGTGGTCTTTGAACTTTCTGGATGGATTGGGGGCTTTGAGAAGACTGCGGGCACAGGCACAATAAACACTGCCAAAAGAACACTGTGAGAAGAAAATGACGACTTCACCCTGGAATGGCAACACTTGGAACAGATGTGAATGAGCCAGTTTCACTAAGGGTTCAGTCATGTGCTGCGTGTAAAAGAGAAGGGCATTACGGGCCACTCATGGGCTTCATTGTCAAATCATCAGTCAAATGCTGCTCAGGTGTTTTATTTGTTAAGAGTGATGCTTAAAAATACTGCTAAGCACAGCAGTAAAAAGGGAGCTTTCAACTAAGGTTTATTCAAATAAAAATTACTGGACAGAAATCAGAGATTCAGACAGCAGTAATTGTAATTTATCTTATGGTTCCGTATTCTGAAATTTTTGGAATTACTGCATCATCTGATAGGTGATGCCCGGACTCAAGATATATATTCAGTGTTGGTATATTCTGATATAATTTTCATAAAATAATTAGTATAACTGCTTTAGATAGAAAATTTTTAAAAGACATATACAAATATAAATGAGTTTTGTTGCTTCAGTTCCATGTGATTTTTTTTTAATAAATGGTATCTGGGAAGCATGTGATTCTTCTCATCTTCTATTGACTTTTGTATTGTTCTAAGAAATTTTACTAATCCTTAGTTTATTGCATTCTTCTTTTTTTACACATACCAATAAAACAGAACTATGAGGATTCACTCAACAGTAAATGAAAAACCTCAAAAAGCAATGGGAGCTTCTAAGTTGGAAAACGACAGAAATCAATTGTGGTATTAGGTGTTAATATATTTAAGTACAGGAAAATGGGAAATTACAAACCAAACTCAGAAAGGAAGATGTGGTTAACATTAACCAAGCTTAATATGAAGAAAATAGAAAAAAATTGCAATGACCATGTGTCAAAATGACAGGTATGACAGGCACACATCAGCTGTGGAGATATTTAGAGTGATGTGTTACAGCTATAGGCAACATTGGGGAACAGGCCAAGTTTGTTTGCAGTGCCCTCTCACCTCCCTTGCAGCATCCCTGGATCACTCTTGAAGCACTTGATGTCCTTATCCTGACCCACTGGTAGGTATGGTTCATCTTTTCTGGGGTCCTTACTAGTTAGCAGCTCTCCATCAGTGGCTCAGAGCTGAAAAAGTCAAGGAATCTATTTGGCCTGCATTACATTCATTCAGGCTCTGACATCTCAGGGGCAACTGAGAAAAGAGATTATTGTTTCCAATGGGCAGATGCATTAGTAATCCACATGTCGTACTTGTATCTTGGTTCACACATAATTTATATAACTCAGTTGCATTTGCATTGCAAATCTGGAGGAAAAATAATTGGTCTTTAAAAAAGGTTAATTAAAACAGAAAATGGGATCATGGGGTCAGAGTGCCACTCTAGCAGAGGTGATTATTTGTATCATGCTGAGTCTTTAAGAATAATAATAAAAAAATTCCAAATACAAGTTTGCACTCCCACCACCAAGAGAGGAGTGCTCCCCTTACTCCACATCCTCTCTAGCATAAGCTGTCATTTGTGGTTTTGATCTTAATGATTTTGACAGGTGTAAAATGCAATTTGCGTCATTCTGATTTGCGTTTCCTTGATACCTAAGGATGCTGAACATTTCTTTAAGTGGCTTGGTAGGTGGTTTCTCAGAAGATTGGGAATCAATCTGCCCCAAGACTAGGGCAGCATCACTCTTGGGCATACACCCAAAGGATGCTCAATAATCCTACAAGGACACTTGCTCAACTATGTTCGTAGCACCTTTACTTGGAACAGCCAGAGTCTGGAAACAGCCTAGATGTACTTCAACTGAAGAATAGGTTAAAAACATGTGGTACATTTACACAATGGAGTATTACTCAGCAGTTAAAAACAGTGACATTGGGAAATTTGAAGGCAAAAGGATAGAATTAGAAAAAAAAAAATAATAATCCTGGGTGAAGTAACCCAGGCCCAGAAAGACAAATATGGTATGTACTCACTCATAACTGGATTAGCTGTAAAGGATAACCATACTACAATCCACAGACACAGAGAGGGTAAGTAACAAGGGGGAAACAAGAGGTGATGCATGGATCTCCCTAGAAAAGGAAAATAGGAGAGATCTCCTGGGTGGAATGGGGGCAGGATCAGGTTGAGGGGGTAGATGGGGAGGAAGAGCACTGAAAAAAAAAATGACTGAAATGAGGGGCGTTTTCCGATCAGGCAAGAACCTGATGCATGGGAAATTCCCATGAATTTACAAGGATGACCTAACAATAGTGGGTGCATAACCTGCACTGGCCATCTCCTGTGATGAGATTGGTGACTATCCCAATTGTCATTAGAGAGTTATCATCCAGTAATTGATGGAAACAGATAGAGAGACCTAAGTCAAACGTTAGGCCAAGCTCAAGGAAGCCTGTTAAAAAGAGGGAGCAAGGATTGTAGGAGCCACAGAGGTCAAGGACATCACAAGAAAATTCACAGAAACAACTACCCTGGCTCACCGGAACTAATGGCATCTGAACCAACAACCAAGGAGCCAAAATGAGACCGACCTAGGCCCTCTATATATAGTGTGTAGCTTGGTCTACTTGTGAGACTCTTAATAATGGGAGGGGGCTGTTCCTCATGCTTTGGCTGGCTCCCCCGAACCTATTCCTCAATATTGAATTGCCTTGCCCAACCTAAATATAAGGGAAGGTGTTTGTCTTACTACAACTTGATATGCCATGGTTTGTTGATACCCATGGGAGGCCTGCCCCCTTCTGCACAGAAAATGGGGAGGAGTGGATGTGGGTGGAGAAACAAGGGAGGGGAAACTGAGGTAGCGATGTAAAATTAATTAATTAATTAACTAATAAAAAGAATAAAAATTATGTCAGATAAGTCTTTGAAGAGTACACACCATGTCCAAGTGAAAAAAAAAAAAAAAAAAAAAAAGACTTTGCCAGGCAGTAGTTGCACATGCCTTTAATCTCATCACTCAGGAGGCAGAGCCAGGTGAATCTCTGTGAGTTCAAGGCCAGCCTGGTCTACAGCGCAAGATCCAAGAACCAAAACTACACAGAAACCTTGTCTCAAAAAAACCAACAAAAACAAACAAACAAAGAACCTTTCAACCTATTGTTTTGGGTGTCTGATTATGAACTAATTGAACAATATGTTTTATTATCTATATATTTTGAATAGTTTGTCTTTGGTGAGATGAATTACAAGGAAAACATAACAAGAAGAAAAATTTCCCTAGAGAAATAATGAGTATGTACAGGAATTTTCTATATAAAGCTGTTTGTTATATTCAAATAAATCATTTCAATAAAAATCTTATACTGAAACTATATATTTAATGGCAAGCACTTATTAAGCATAAATTTCTGAGTTTATTCTTTTCCAAATGGTTATAAAATAATAAACCAGCAGTGATGCACATGCACATAATCAAAATAATAAAATAAAATTGCATGTCAATGCTTTACAAAGTAGCACATAATGTTGTGCTATGAAAAACTATAAACACAATCATACACATATTAAAAAATAATTTAACCATACTCTTAAAATGCATTCTACCTATAATCCAATGTAGTTCTGAGGAAAGCAAATATAATTTAAATAATATATTTTCATTAACTATAGTAAAATAAACCAAAGTAAATAATATATATTTGACAAGCTATATTTGAAACAGCATAAGTTGCATGATATAGTATGTATATTCATGTAATTTTAATTTTCAAATCATTCTATTGTATATAAAATCGAGTTACCCAAATGATTAATTTAAATTCTTTGTTTTTTCCATGATCATATTTAATAAGGAGCCATTGTATATACTTCTTTCTATTATTCTTTTAAACGATTACTATATTGTGAAATATAAACTGTTGTGTCAGTCATAAATTCATTTAGGTAAATTTAATTGATCTCTTCATAAGAATTAGCAACATTTCTAGATGTTGGATTCAAATGAATACAATATGCTTTATTATTTTATATAAAATAACAATGAGCAGGCACAATACAGGATTGTGATAAAAATCATATGGAATGTAGAATAAAATTTTAATAAATATTCTTCACATGAAAATGTTATATTCATTTCTCTTAAATAACAAAAGTCTCTGGTATAATTAGAAATCTAAACATAATTATCGTTCACATTTAAGGAACAACATATTTTCACACTAAATGAGTAAACCCCAGGTAGTCATGGATAAGAAAGTATACACACATATCTAAGTGTATTCACACATCTAAGTGTATACACACATCTAAAGCTTGTGTTGGTACAAAAATCATATGTTGATACTTAACTCCTACTGAAATAGTGTTTGGAAGAGCAGCCCTTCAAATGTCTTAGGTTAGATGGCCTGAGAAATGAGATTAGTGCTGTAATGGAGCTCTCACATCTGCCATGGGGAGATAAGGAAATGGTTAGCTACTAGCTATAAAATGGATCTTCATCACTGAACCTACAAGCATCTTGATCTTCATAATCTTCAGAATTAAGAAAAATAAATTTATAATGAAACCAACTTTAACAACTCAAAGAGAATGTATTACTACCTCTTATGGCAAAAAAAGATGTACAATGTTAATTCAGAAAGCATCATGTTAGTTAACTCTCTTTGGTTTTTAAATAGTCCTGATATTTTTAGTTGAAGGTTTTAATTTAGCCAAAACTAGGAGTATATTTTAAAATTCTGATAGCAAACTAATAATTTAAAAATATTACATATAATAGAACAGTTATCAAGCAAGAATTACAGTTATAATATCTAGTCTAATTATGTTTGGAAAAATTAAAGAAAATGTTCTATCTATCTTATATTTTTGAGTCTAAGGTTTCATATCTAATTTATCTTTCATAATAAGCAAGGAAAATTATAACTATCTAGTCTTCAACTACATCAAAGACCTCATAAGAATACAATATTATCTAAGTAAATAGGAAGAGCATTGTAAGCAACTTCTAAAAATCTAGAATGACAGAGACAGCTGCCTGCCGGGACAATTTTCCAAAGCTGTAATGTTGGGGCATCCATCTTCAGCCCATAAATCTAGAGTCTCTCAATCACTTCTCTCTGCATCCTGTAGAATGACTGGCAGTTTCTTCTGCAAAGTAGGAACCTGAAGGACCATTCTGCCTTGCAAAGTTCAGTGGTCATCTTCCTATCCCGCATGTCCAATTTATACAAGGTATTATCAAGCAGTCAATGAAAGGGCATTTCCCCTGCCCCCAGTGGCTAACTTTAGCCAAAGAAAGCTAAGTCCATAATGAGTCTCTTCAATGTCCATTATCTTCTCTAAAGTAGATTGGTGTTGTAATCTCTTCCATGACGTGCTTTTTATTGATATATAAGAAGACTACTGATTTTTGTATGTTAGTTTACAGCTTGCTACTCTCTGAAGGTGTTGACAGCTGCAGGAGAATTATGTTCAAGTCCTTAAATGATTTTATTAAAACACATTGTCTGCAAATAAGTATAGTGTGCTATTTTCCATTCTTCTTTGTATCTATTTTATTTACTTCTTTTGTCTTAAAAAAGTATAATTAGTACTAAGGAGACTCCTTTGTTGCTGTTTAGTAGAAATATTTTGAGTTTTTCTCTATTAAATATAAGATTATCTATTGCTTTGTCATACGTAGTCTTTGTCTAAGTTCAAGTATGTACCTTCTAATCTCTATTTCATCAGGACTCTTACCTTGTAAGGATGTTGGATTTTTGTTAAAAGTCTTTTCTGCTCATTTTGTTATGACCACATGATTTCTCTTCAAATCTATTTGTGTATCTATGAATTTATGATTTATTTTCATTACAATTTTTGATTTGTAAATGTATCATCACTGTTTCCCTGGGATAAGAATGTTCTTTTTAATATTTAAAGAAAAAAAAACCTTGTTGGCAAGTATCTGTTGAGAAATCTGCATTTATGCTCTTCAATAAGATTATTAGCTTGCATTTTTATTTTTGTCTGTCAGGTCTTTATCTGATTTTGGTACCAAATAATGCTGAGATCCAGATGAATAATTTTATTGTATTTGTTTCTTCCTAGTTTGTGGCAATTTTCTTCCAAATGTTAGCTATTTTTCAAATAGTTTGCTCATTCACTGTCAATGGATTTCTCTCATTTTAAGTATCATTACTGACTTATTTGAAAACCCACAGTAGTAACTTAACTTGGAATATTTTAGTTTTCCTTATGTTTTCTACTTTTATCTCTGTAAAAGATTCAGTTTTTATATCCTGAGACATTTCTCACTTTATTCAAATATATATTCATTTGTTCTTTGACTTCAGTCAAGAGTTCATTGCTATTTATTTTTAGTGAATAATTTGTTTATATGTTCTTTAAACTCATTGAATTATTTGCTAATGTCTATGATTATAGTTTTAAACTCTGTGTCCTGAGGTTCACATAGATAAATCTAATTGAAAATTTCTATAGTACCTTTGTTTTAATTTGGTAGGGGTGGCATATTGTTTTGGTCTTGTATATGGTTTGTGGTTTGTGCTATGACTTGGGCATGTACTTCCATGTGTCTGAGATTCCAGCTTGTCTCTTTTGAGTGGAAGTTTTGTGCTGTTTCCCAAACTCAGTTGATTTCAGATCAAATATGAATAATTGATAGATCTATCCTTCAGGTATTCAATGTTAATTTTTTTATTAGAGGAATATGTGATTTCCATTCAGTGGTGATCTATAAAGTATGCAAATCTGCCTCCTAGTATTATCTAACTAAACTGACATGTGAGCTGTTGTATCTGAGCTAAGCCTGGGGGCATAAGAATGACACTGGTGGGCAGTATCCAGGACACTTACCTGGCTGAGCAAAAATGCAATTCCTGTAACCCCAGGTGGGTCTGTGGGTGAGGAAGTGGCTTCATAAGATGAGGTTTTGGGGGTATCATTAAGATGGAATGGTGCAAAAGCTTTTTGACTCCAGTTAAGAGAACATAGGAACTAAATTCAAAAGTATTCCTTCATAAAGAAATCTGAATTCTGCTCTATAACATTATCAAAAACCTATGTGTCATTTCTCCACTTAGAAACTTAAACAGCAAACAATTATTCTCATTGTGTAAGGTATTTCATTTCCAGTTGTGTGATGTATGCAGTAGAGTTTTTATCCATTTTCTTTTTCTTTTTGAGAGCTTGTCTTTTTTTCCATCACATAATATTGGTGGTTGTGATCTGGAGTCCAGTGTTAGCCTTTCCTGTTCCCATGTTTCCAAATCAGTACTGATCTTAGTCATTATTAGTTCATTTCTTCCAATGACTAAATGTAAAGAATGGAGACTCATCTGGTATTGCTGAGAAATCATATTATATTAGTGACACAATCCTTTGAGCTAGATATAATGAACAATGGAAAGTTAGCTTTGATTCTTAAACAGTTTTGGAATAAATATACTTACTTAAAATCATTTAAGGAAAAATTTATGAAAATGGTTTCATGACAAAACCCCTCAGTAAACTTGGTGGTATCTGCTATCTGATTTTTATTCTTTAAACCATTTCTATACATTTAAAAATTATCCAGATGAGTTAGAAATTATAATTATTCAGAAATAATTGTCTTATTTTTGCTAGAGATACATGAAATGTAAATAAGTATTGTTTTCAACTAAGTTTTTTTTTTCTTTTTTTTTTAACTAATAAAGACTTGGGAATCAAATGGTGGGGTGAAAACCTGCTAGATGCCAAGAAGCAACCAGCTGAATTTCATTATTTTTGGCCAGAGACCCAACAAGAGAGCATCTCTCCACTTGTCCCAAACCAAAAAGACCAAAAAAACTCCAAGTCCCTCCCTGCCCCTTCTTGTGTCTCTCCCTCTCTGTAATCCTGACTCTTGTGTACAATCGATGATTAATTCCTATCAACTAGTTACTGGCTATTTCCCTGATCTAAGGTTGGTTTTATTAACCCTGTCCTGGAGTTTCACAGTGTTATCAAATATCCAGCAACAAATGAGTACAACATACACACACACACACACACACACACACACACACACACAATATATATATATATGAGTGAATGTCTGTATCCATATAGATGTACTTAACCTTGCAATTCCACAATTCCACTATTTTGTTTTAGCCATCAATATAGACACTGTGTACATTCTATTATTTAATTTGTGAGATTATAAATAGTCTTAGATCAGAAAATTTAATACAAATTAAAGTTGTGTTGTAAAAATTTCATCAGTAATTATCTCTCATCAAGAGGTAAGAAGAAGAGTAGAAGATCAGATGACACTAAAATGCTCAGGGATTATGAGCGCCATCACGTTTCCAATTCAGAAGCTATTAGATGACAGGCTTTCATCTCCTGAGGGCATGTCTCACTTAAGGAAGTCATGGTGAGCAGACAGATCAAAATCAGAATTCAGTTAATTAGATGGCAACAATTTGAATAACAAAAGAGCATAATTTAAGAAAAATGAGAAGAGAGGAAAAAATGTTTTGCCCACTAAAAGAAAAATATGTTATTTGAGAAAGATACAATCTGAAACAAAATACAAAATTGGACTATGAGTGAATAAAAATATTATAAAATTAAAAAGCCTTTTAAAGTAGCAGTGTTAAATATCGGGCTATCTTCAAATAAGAAAGTAAAAAATACATGAGAATAGGATATAGAAGAATAGTTGTTGTTTTTTTGTTTTTTGTTTTGTTTTGTTTTGTTTTGTTTTTTTAACTGTGTCTCTTAACATTGGTCAGATTAAGCAGAATAAATTAGGGGCAAAAAAAAACCAATCTAACAGTCAAAGAAAGAGTGCTATACTCGTAGATCAGTGTCTCACTCAGCCATCATAAGAGAAGCTTAGTCTTACAATAGATGGAAACAGAGACCCACAAATGGATAATGTGCAGAGAGGAGAATACCTTGGAACTCTCACTCCTAAGAAGAATATCTCCATCAAATTCCTCCTCTTCATTTTCAGGGAACTCTGGAGATAGGGAGATAGAAGGAATGTAAGAGACAGAGGAGTGGAAGACACCAAGGACACAAGGCCTTCTAAACACAGCAGGACCAACAGGCATATTGAGTTACAGAGACTACAGCAGCATATAAAGTGATACACGCTCTGAGTCAGATGGGGTCCCTGCACTGAATGGGGAAGCCAACACAAGTCCCCACCTCTAACAAGAAGCTATGTACAATGGATAACCAGTGACAAGAGAAAAGATAATTTTTTTGCCAATAGAGTCTAACAGAGTATACAAATCACACTTCAGTGCAGGCCTCATGCCCCACAGTCGATGGCCAACACAGAATGAACTCAATAGCCCCTTTTATAGGATATTCTCTCATTGCACTTTGTCAGGGTAGTCTTTTGGGTTTTGTTTGTTTGTTTGTTTTTGCTGCAGTTGTTCTTTCTTAGCTCATGGGTTGATTGCCTATATGTTGTGGTTTCTGCTTTGGTGTTTTTATGAGATTCATGTGTGTGCAAATGTCTATGTCTCTGACTCTATATGTATTTATGTGTATCTTATTTGGCTAGTTTTCTTTGTTTGTTTGTTTGTTTTATCCTTTTCTGGTTTGTTTTTATTTTATCATTTTTATTATTTTTAAATATCTATTTGTTTCCAGTGAGAAAGAGAAAGAAAGGGTATGGATCTTGGTGGAGGGGAAATGTGGAATTGGGGGAGGAGAAACTGTAGTCAGTATATACTGTATGAAAAAAATCCATTTTCTACACAAAAATCAAAGAAACTTATAAGAACATAGAAAGAACTCACAAATTTGATGAAATTCAATAGAAAAAAGTATACTGTTATTCATACTCTACCAGTGACTCACTTTGTGACATTGCAAGATGTTAGGGACCAAGATTTCAGGAACCAAACATGAACCATGGAAAGTAGTAGCTAAGCCAGAGAACAAGCCATAAACCCACCACCCTCCCTTAGAGCAGTAACACCTGTTTGCTAACTGGAGGCTCCCAAAGATAAGAACATTCCACAGTCAGGTGCCATGGCAACCAAAGATAAGAGCATTCCATGGTCAGGTAGCCTAGCAACAGAACCAATGGCTCCTGACTGGTCACCTTAACAGACTTCCTGCAGTTGCACGACCTGCATGTCTCCCACATACTGCATGCCTTCCACTTCCCTTCTCCTTCCCTCCTTCCTGCCCCTTCCCCTCCTATGCTATATAAGCCATGTGGAGGAAAATAAAGAATACTGTCTTGCTGCTGTCTCTTGTGTCCCCTGTCCTGTCATTCGCTCCCACAGGTGGGTCGCCCCCGTTGAAACCCCACTGGCCTGGGCAGCGAGGATGTCACAAAATGAAGCTATTTTCTTTATAAATGCCTGTTTTGTCACTTAAAATATTTTTCTTTTGATTAAGATGACATTAAGTGAAGTCAATTTTGAACTCTAAAGTGTCTTTTAATGGTGATTAATTTCAAGGTACAGCTAACAATGTATATCAAACAATATTTAAGATTCATCGTACAAGTAAACCATGAGGTGATAATTAAGTTTATCATGAAAGTTTATCTGAAAATATGTAAATTTTGTACATCACGAAACTTCATCTTACACTTTCAAATCCATATTGTATCTTACAAAACTTACTGACCAAAAACCAAATGTTTGTGTTTAAATACTTTGCAATCATCAAAGTGGAGAGAATGAATTACAAAATATATTTATTGATATTTTACATCACAGCATAATATGTTAGAGAAAAATGAGGAAATTGTATTAAGATATTAAAAGAAAAATAGTTTTATTTTTCTTTTTATCAAAAAATAAAAGAAAACTCTTCATCTAATATATTTAATCACATTTTTTCTCTCCCAACTCCCTTACATCTGTATATACCAAAAAAAAAAAAAAAAAAAAAAAAATTGAGAGTTCATTAAACTAAAGGTACTTGTATGCAGGCCTGAGATCAACCCCTTGGTCACACAAGGTAGCAAGGAGGAATCAAGTAATCAACTCTCAAACATTGATCTTTTACCTAATGAACTCTGGGGCATTCATATTCCTGTACACATACAAGCATACACATGCACACAGACAAATACACATTAATTCAAATGTTCAACACAAAACCTACATTGTATTAATTACTTGTGTAATTTAACACTCACTGTTAACAAAGAAATGCTAAGTGTCAGAACTTATAAAACATTTGTCATAGAAATTGCAAACATCAGAAATATAGGACATACAATTTTAGACTGGACATTTGCATATACTGAGTGGTTTATATTATGCTGTATGATACTAACATGTTTGAATATGATGAGCTATTCCTGAATTCTTGTAATGAATCCAAGCAAATTATGGTGAATTATCAGTCTAGCTTCATGTTGAATGTTGTTCCTGAATACATTTAAAGACTTTGTTTGAGCTGGGTGGTGGTGGTACATGCCTTTAATCCCAGCACTTGGGAGGCAGAGGCAGGTGGATCTCTTTGAGTTCAAGGCCAGCCTGGGCTACAGAGTGAGACCCAGGAAAGGCACAAAGCTACACAGATGACATTTTCAAGTAGAATGAGGATTTGGCGAGGCTGTGTACATGTCTCCCCTTCTCTACTTTGTTTATATCTCGGTACACAGTCAGTTCACACAGTGTGTTTATAACACTGGATCTGATCTCCAGTATAACAAAAAAGACAAATGACCACAGTTGCTAAACACAACTGTCATGATACTACATAAGAACAGATTACAAACAATAAATAATAACCATTCCACCTCCATTAACTTTAAAGATAATACAGAAGAAAGAAGATAATAGTAAGGTAACAAATATGAATAAATGAAGAGAGATATACTACAAATAATTATTGTAAAGATTAAGAATAGAAGGAAACATAAATAGAAACTGAAAGATAGGTATGCTAGATTTCTGTAAAAGGTACAAAAGAAAAAGTAAAATAGCTCCCAAGCAATGCAAAAGAAAGAGGAAGAAATGAGATAATTGTAGACAAAAATGAGAAAAAATGCAGAAGAGCAAACTGATCTGATTCTAGACAAAAAGTAAAATATAAGTAAGCAAATAAATAAATAAATGAATGAATGAATGAATGAATGAATAAATAAATAAATAAATAAATAAATAAATAAATAAATAAATAATGTGGCAGATCAGGTGTACTGAGCTGAGACAAGGTAATGGAAGTCCTTTGGTGAGAGAAGGAGAAAGAGTGAGAAAGAGACACAGAGAGAAAGATAAATGTATTTACAAAACAAGAAGAAAAGACATGCTTAAGAAAATTATTTGTGCTAGTCCAATTCAGATTGTGGCCTTGATTTTCTTCCTTTGGCTCTTTGGGCTTTTGTCATAACTAGTGCAAAACTGGAGTCCATTTATTATCTGGTTTTCTCTATTTTCCCTGGTGGTACTCATTCATAAATCAAAGGTCACAGTGAGAAGATCCAGCAGTAATTATTACTATCTGTATTGGTTGCAGTGGACCAATAAGTGTTGGTCTCTGGGACCTTTAATTATCTGCTCTATTGGAGACAAGAAATGCTCTTGGCATAGAAAAGTCACTGCCAACACTAAGACCTTTGCTCCCAAACCTAATCTCTTGTCACCAACTATAATGAGAGTTTTCCTGGTCCTGCCAGGCCCACAGACAGGACAAATCTCTCCCACCCTCCAGTCTTACAGCTGCTCAGACCCAAACAAGTCAACGCACAGAAACTTATATTTCTTATAAACTGAATAGCCATGGCAGGCTTCTTGCTAAGAGTTTTTTGGTTTTGTTTGTTTGTTTGTTTGTTTGTTTGTTTGTTTGTTTGAAACAGAGTTCCTCTGTGTAGCTTTGTGCCTTTCCTGGAACTCCCTCTGTAGTCCAGGCTGGCTTTGAACTCACAGAGATCCCCTTGCCTCTGCTTCCCAAGTGCTGGGATTAAAGGCATGCGCCACCACCACCCAGCACACTAATTGTTCTTATATCTTAAATTAACCCATTTCTTTTAATCTATAAGTTGCCACGTGGCTCGTGGCTTACCAGAATATTAACATCTAGTTCTCATCATGGCAGCTGGCAGCATCTCTCTGCCTCAGCCTTTTACTTCCCAGACTTCTATTTCTTTGTCCCACCTACACTTGCTGTCTGGCTACTGGCCAATCAGTGTTTTTATTTATCAATCAATCATCCACAGCACTTCCCCTTTTTCTTTTTTCAAAAAGGAAGATTTTATCTTTAACATTGTAAAATTACATATAACAAAACATTATCAAGCAAGAATTACAGTTACAATATTTAGTCTATTTATAATATCTAGTCTATTTGTATTTGGCAAAAATTAAAGAAGATATCCTCTCTATCTTACATTTGTGAGTCTAAGGTTTTATATCTAATTTATCTCTTATCATAATTAAGGAAAATATAACTATCTAGTCTTCAACTACATCAAAGACACCAGAAGGATATAATATTACCTGAGAAATGGGAGAAGGATGTAGGCAACTTTTGGGAGTCTTGCAAGAGGAGACAGAGACAGCCGGCAGCCTGGATAGTCATCCAAAGTTCCTCTGTAAAGTTGGGGCATTTGTCTTCAGCCCACAGGTTTAGAGTCTCTCAGTCAATTTTCTCTGTGTCCTGTAGAATGTCTGGCAGTTTCTTCTGCAAAGCAGGAACCTGAAGGACCATTTTGCCAAGCAAAGTTCAGTAGTCACCTTCCTATGGGTCCTGCATGTCCAGTCAATACATTTTTTTCAAGCAGTCCAGGCAAGAACAGTTTCTTGCCAAATGGCTATTTTTATCAAGAAGAAGATAAACTCCATGCAAAGCATCTTCAATGCCCATCCTCCTCTCTGAAGTAAATCAGTGCTGCCAGGAGCAGACATGTCTCACTGTCCAGAAAACCTAAATTTTGAAAACATTTTAAATGCCATATTCTATAAGTCTTTGAATTGTCTGAAGATTACCTATCTATCTGAAATATATTTATGTATACCTAGAAAACTTAACTAACATGGCTACAAGTTTGACTATCATAGAAGACTATTAATCTGTATTTTTTAATTATCCATTACAATTTAAATGAGTTATATAAACATAATACCTCTGAGAGTGGAAATATATATACAGTATAACAAAATTAACTTTAAATTTGTATCAATAAACTAAAATCCATAGCAATGTAAAACATTTTTAAACAAGTTGTTGCTCTTTAAAAGTAGGTTTAACAATCTACCCTTTTATCCCATCATATCTACATACTATATATTTATATCATATCCCCTTTTCTTCTTTTAGAAAGAGATTACATTCATAATCAACCTGTTTTAAATAAAAACATTAGTTTTTCTCTTTCCCACACCAGAGGGCTCTTCTGATATGTGACACAAGAATCTTTCAACCTTTTTTTTTTAGGAATATGCTTGGGTTTAGAGAAGCAGTGAGCCAATTCCATCTCCAAAGCCAGCTTGGTGTATTTGGGAATTTGGGTGTAGTTTCTCATACAGCTTCATGCTCAACGAGGGCTCTGTATTCTTATGGGGACATAAAGAAAATTTATGGAGTAGTTTGTGAGGCTGTATTTTCTGTGTGAGTTGCCTTGAAACCATTCTGGATGTTGGATTATCTGGGCCTTGGTGTCATCGAAGACTTTTCAGGGGAACTTGGCCGGTCAAACCTGATGTATCTTAATCTGGAACAAATCCATAGCCTCTGGCTTTCTGTGGAAACAAAAGCAGAGCCTCTTTCCCAAAGCAACATATCCTTAGATCCAAATTTTAAAGTCAAGATATCTTTAAAATATACATGTTGGCTTAGCTCAACATCTTTTACAATCAGATGTCTTTCTGCAGTTAAGAATCCCAAAGACAACACAATCTAGATTCTCTGTGTAATATCCATCTTTGTGTGGCTTATTTTTATAATACCTTTACTGTCTCTTTATAGACTTTATTTTTAAAAACTATGTATTTTTATATAACTGTATATTTTCCTTTTTCTCTCTCTTCCAAGCCTATGTACATTTTTACACACGTATGTAAACTATTGTACCTGAATCTGACTTATTGTGAACCTATTGAATTAAACTGCAGCATTTCTAAGACTTAAAGGGCAGCTGTGGCTGATGGCTCAGCCCCCATAAGCTTCCCAACATGGAGGTGGTACAATTTGCCACCAGGTCTGGGTCTGCAGCCATGTGTACCATTAACTATCAGAAGCAGTTCTGTCAAAGCAACGCATAGCCCAGAAATCTTTTTTTTTTTTTTTTTTTTTTTTACTAGCAAAGGCTAAATCCACCATGCAGCAGCATAATGTGCCCCCTTGCAGACACCTCATTCCCACCATACTGCAGGTCAAGCATGCATGCCAGGAACCTGCCATAGTAGTTCAAATCTGCAGGCTGCTGCTAACTTAAGAGAGACAACTAGGAAACTGTTTTTAGCTCTGTTTGGAATCTTTTTTTTTTTTTTTAAATCAGATTTTAGGTGGAAACTCTTGCCAACACTTTAGGTGCCATTTATAGCTAGAGTTTTCCTCGTCCTGCCTGGCCCACGGTCAGGACAAATCTCTCTCACCCTCCAGTCCTGCAGCTGCTCAGACCCAACCAAGTAAACACAGAGACTTATATTACTTATAAACTGTATGGCAATGGCATGCTTCTTGCTTAGTGTTGTTATATCTTAAATTAACCCATTTCTATTAATCTATAAGTTGAAACGTGGCTTGTGGTTTACTGGAATCTTAACATCTGCTTCTCATTATGGAGGCTGGCAACATCTCTCTGCCTCAGCCTTTTACTTCACAGACCCAGGCTATATGGTATAACTTGTTGCATTGAGCAGAAAAACCTTATATCACAACTATCATTTCAGGTCACACCACATTGTACCTCTACAGTTTTTAATATATTTTATTTATATCAATACAGTAACATCTATAATTATAATACTGAGACATTCAGAAGTTTACAACAACAATACTCTTTCCATGCAACAAAAATAAAGACAATTAATTTTCGAAATGTGTTAAAAATAAACATTAAGTTCTGTTCTAAAATACAAGTATTTCTCAAACTTGATGGTTAATTAGTCCATTCCTTAATGAAAACAAAACAAAACAAATCACAGACACAGACTGAAAGGCTTATTACCTCACTCTCAAATCTAGTCTTGTAAATGAAATTTCTTCTAAAATGAATATCTCATATACCATAGCTCAGATGATGACATCTTGTGAGAAATACAAATTTCAGGATGGAGAAATTCAGATGTAGAGCTAACTTTGGCAGTACAAACTAAAGCAAGATTTTTAAAAGAGGCATAAAAATATAATTAACATTTGACTCAATTGCTTATAAAAGACGATGCATCAAGAAAGTAATTTGCACTGAAGATATAGTAAAGATTTATAGCAAACTATGGTTGACATAGGAACAGAATTTTGTAGCACTAATTAACACTAGCATAGGAAATACACTGAAGAATATATCATGTGTCAGTGAAGAAAAAACATAATTCAATACTTCAATTCCCAAATGTTCTTCTTAAGTTCTTAGTTGATGTAGACTCTGTATCATATAGCTGTAGTTTTATGAAAGTTTTACCAAAATCATATTTAAAATCTCATTAAAATTCTATTGTATGATAAAATTTTTCCTGGCGTGATAGCACACATATCTACTCACTCCCGGTAGTGAGTCCATGACAGACCGAAGCATTAGTACCACCAAAGCACAACTTGATGAACCAATGAGTTTTATTGGTGTTACTTACAGCAACATGGGTGAGGGGGTTCTTATAGGAACAGAAATTATTTGGACAGCTCCATCACCATAGCCCACTCCAGCTCACAAAAGTTCAGGTGCTGGAACACATTGCACATCCTGAGACAACTCAACAGGTTGGAGAGTGTCCCTTCCTAGTAACTCAGTCACTCTAAATCTCTTCGAGGCAGCTCAGCTGGTTTCTGCTTCTTCCAGGCATCTAGTCTGATCTAAGAGTCCTCTTTGCAGCTTGGCTTGTCTGAAATTAATTCACAGCAGTCTTCATTGCTTACTCTGAGAGGGAAAGAGCTAGAGAATTTGATAAGTTTCAGGAACTTCCTGAGCTATTTGAGTTGTTTACCTTCTGTCTTAAGGAGCTTTTACAGGAGGTGGTATATTTCAATTTCATAGAAAAGTGATTCACAGAATTACATAGCTCTACAATTTCATGCCAAACTAGAAAAACACACAGGATAAGCTTGAAATTGTATTAATTTTACCTAAAAAACATTTTTATTCTTTAGAATGTTAATTTTTTTGTTTTGTTTTGTTTTGTTTTGTTTTTGTTTTTTTGAGACAGGGTTTCTCTGTGGAGCTTTGTGCCTCTCCTGAAACCCACTCTGTAGCTTGGGCTGGTCTTGAACTCACAGAGTTCCACCTGTCTCTGCCTCCCGGGTGCTGGGATTAAAGGTATGTGCCACCACCACCACCTGGCTCTAGAATGTTAATTGTTAAAATATTTTTATTTCATTAAGGTACAAAATGACTTCACAATAGGACTCAAATGAACATAATAATTAGAACAGATATTTGGTCTTTTGGATATTTTATAGTGGTTCCTGTAAAACATAACCATTGACTTTCTTTCTCAGAAATACATAGACAGAATGTTAAATAAGAAAAGAAGCATATAGTGTTATATCACAAGAATGGGTAGGAATCTGTTCTAGGAAATGTATCACTAGGCAACTCTGTCATTAGTGAAGTGGGTGGAGTTCACATTGATACAAAGACATGTACAGTCTCACATGGTAGAATAGTAAAGTCTCACAAGCCCACCCTTGCAAAGAGAGCCAGTCCTCAATATGTGACATCAACTGTACTTACTTT
The DNA here is from genome assembly GCF_903995425.1 of Onychomys torridus. Lineage (NCBI taxonomy): Eukaryota > Metazoa > Chordata > Mammalia > Rodentia > Cricetidae > Onychomys > Onychomys torridus. The sequence goes on along the minus strand of NC_050454.1, from coordinate 39,373,390 downwards.
ACTTTAATAGAAGATATAGTAAATTGAAAAATGTTTTTAATCTAATAGACATTAAAATTGTGAATAGATATTAGAAGCATAAGTATATCTAAACTGATTAAGATTTCTTACATAAATGACACATCTAAAATACTAATATCCCATGCTCTCAGTTGAAGGAATAAGATTTTATGAATGTATTTATGTGAACAATTTTTTGATAACATAGCAGTGATCATTCTATAAAATATTTTAAGAGTGTTGAATGTTCTGAGAACTTGGCAATTTTTTAAAAATGAGAATCCCTCTGTTTTATTATAAACCCTCAAAGGAAAATCATGGGAAACAAATGTACTTTTGAAATTATTTCATTAATGGAATTTTATGACAATATTTGATGTGTGCTTGATGGGAGATAACCATCCTACATATTCAGTTTATAAAAGAGGAAAAGATATAACACTGCAAGAGATATCCTGACAGCCAAAGGTCAATCTTCCAGTTGTAGAAGGGATCATCAGAGAAGGAATGAGTAATGTAGAAATAACATTGTCAACATGAAAATAAAGCCTTTGTTCTGTCTGTTATTATTCTTGAGTAATCACATTAAACAGGAAATGAATTATAAAATACATTGACTTCTAAGATACCGTATTTCCTTACTCATACCTTCTTTAGTATGAGAAGCATTGAGGTCTAATATAAGAGAAATTCATAACCAAGTTTGTCTCTGTGTTATCAGTGGAAATATATCCATTCCATAGTTGTCTCTCTTAAGTAGACTAATGAAGTATAACTGAATAATCCTAATGTACAATATAAAAGTTTCTACAGAAAATTGAAGTTACTTTTCCCTACTAGCATATAAGAAACATTTAATATCAGATAGGTAATTAACATGTTGCATTACTGCTTACAAATATTTCAAAACAACTATCAACCAATAGCTCAGCTCATTTCCAGTATGCAGTCTTCAACATTTTTGCTAATTATGACTGGAATTTGAGGAGGGAAATGTAGCTTTATACATGCATCTAGTATAAGTTCTAATTAAAATCATCTCTTCCATCATCAGCAACTGAACAGATGGACAAAAGAATGAAAACAGAATAGAGTGGCCAATAGTAAGTTTATTTTTAGTAATATGCAATGTTATTGCTATAACAATGGCAGGTTATTTTGTTTGTTTTTAAACAGGTTATATTCTCATACAATATATCCTCATTACAATTTCCCCTCTATCTACTCCTCCCAGTTACTTCCCACCTCTCCTTCCTTCCAGATCTACTCCATTTCTGTCTCTAGTTAAGAGGACAAAAAAACAGGCTTCTAAGAGATAACCATAAAACATAACAAAATAAAACATAATAAGATGAATCAAAAACCATCACATCAAAGTTGTAGAAGACAAGCCAAAAGAACAATAAAAGATTCCCAAGAGAAAGCATAAGAATCAGAGGCCCACTCCTCCAAACATTCAGGAGTCCCATAACAGTACTAAACTGAAAAATATAGTACATGTGCAAAAGACCTGGTGCAGATGGGTGCAGGCCCTATGCTTCCTGTTTTGGTCTAGGTGAGTTCATATGATCTTTGACGGTTGGTTGAGAGGTCCGATTTTCCTAGCATCCTCCACCCCCTCTGGGTCTTTCTCTCTTTCTCCTCTTCCCTAGGGTTCCCTGAGTTCTGAGGAGAGTATTTGATATAGACATCCTGTTTAGAGCTGAGTATTTTCCAAGGTCTCTCTCTCTCTCTCTCTCTCTCTCTCTCTCTCTCTCTCTCTCTCTCTCTCTCTCTCTTCTCTCCTCCCTTGCTGTCTGCTAACGTTCGGCTCAGTGTGAGTCTGTATTTGTTTCCATCTGATGCAAGCAGAATCACCTCTGATGATGTTTAAATAAGGAACTAATCTTTGAGTATAGCAGAATATCATTAGGAGTCAAATTACTGTTCTTTTATTTTTTTTGAGACCAGTAGGATTTGGTTTTACTCAAGGTCCTTGGTTACTTGTCACACAAGCCCTGCTGTGTGTGAGTTCTATATCCTGGACTAAGCCTTAGGTAAAATCGGACATTGGTTCATTACTTTGTGCCACCGTTGATCTAGCATGTTTAACAGGAAGGACAGATTGTAGATCAAAGGATTTGTGGCTGGATTGGTGTTTCTATTTCTGTTGTGGTAGCTTCTAGAGAACCTTCCTGTACCAAAGACACTAGAACCTAGAACATAGGGGTGACAGTTCTATGTAGGCACAAGCTTGCCCTCTCCATATTCAATGAGTTGTGAGTGTTGTCTTCAGAAATGCAACCTTGCTGTCAGTTTGTGGAAAGCAACCTACTGTCTTGGCAACAGCTTAGGTTGTTTGGGAATTTCCATGGAAGCCCTTTGGTCAACAGCTCAATTGAATGTCACCTAGTCCAGGCACTGAAAGATTTATTTGTTGCTGAAGAGAGGAACAGCTGGAGATATCTTTAGGGTCACCTTCATATACTTTAGGAAGTTTCCACCGCACTGGATTTTTATACCACCCCTCATATGTGCTTTAATTCTAGCAGATGTGATGCAGAGAACATTTGTTGGTGTTTGTGGCTGGAATAACAGGATGAGTTTGGGGAAGGAAGGTTGGAGGAGCAGATCTTTGTGATTCCTTGGGAACAGGGTCAGAGAAGAAAAAGCGACCACAGCAGGTATTCTGCTACAGAGTTGGGGATGAGGTTAAGATGTACAGTCAGCCAATCTGCTTCCATGACAGGAGTGGCTTTTGAGTTGTCAGGGCGTGCCTGCTGGAGTTGGGACCTGGGAAAAAGCAATGAGTTTGGGAAGGGAGATTAGGAGAGGAAGACCTTTGGGATCCACAGGTGGAAGGGGGCAAGGAAGGATGCAGTAGGTCTTCTGTTCTGTTGCAGACCTTGGGGAGAGAGAGAGAGAGAGAGAGAGAGAGAGAGAGAGAGAGAGAGAGAGAGAGAGAGAGAGATTGAGAGAGATTTGCAATTAGCCTACCTGCTTCCCTGGCAAAATTGGTAATTTTCTTTCTTTTTTTTTTTTTTTTTAAGTTTTATGTGGTGTTGACTATATTTCCTCAAAGATTCAATTTTACTAATTGAAAAAAAAATAGCATTCACAGTTTCTAACATCTATGTCTAGTTGAGAAAAGGAAAAAAGAATCTGTTGTCAAGGACCATTTTAATTTCCAAGGCAAATCAATTAACCCTCTAACTGGAGCCATCTTAATTTATAAAATGCAAGGGGTGCCTTTTTGAACTCTGAGCTCTTTCCATTGCTAGGGACTCAACAACAAATAAATTAGATTTTGCCCTTATGTTGTTCATGGATGGCCAATGGCAGAGACATAATAATTGTTAACCATTGTAAGGAGTGTAGTAAAACTTTGATCAACAAGAAGAAAGAATGAACAGGGAAATGATTTTTTTTTTATTTCAACAGTTTCTATAATAATGGATAATGTGGATTTTAGGAACTTGCATTTTCTTTTTTTTAATCAAGAAAATTTTTTATTCATTTTATATACCAATCCAAGATGCTCCTCCCTCCTGCCTCTCTTGCCTCCACCTCCCAAACCACCTCCCATTCCCTCCAACAAGAAGGTAAGGCCTCCCATAGGGAGGTACATTTAGTAGAGGCAAGTCCAAGCCCCTCCTCCTGCATCAAGGCTGTGCGAAGTGTCCCATTATAGTTAATGGGCTCCAGAAAGTGTGCTCATGCATCAGATGGATTCTGATCCTACTGCCAGGGGACCCCTTAAGCAGATCAAGCTACAGAACTGTCTTGCCATGCAGAGGGCAAAATTAATCTCAAATTTTTATCAATTAACAAAAATCCATACCAATGTAATATATTTAAACAAGTAGATCCTTTTTAAAAATAGATTCAATAATCTGCCCTTTTATCCTATCATATGTATATCCCATTTTTTTCTTTTCAAAACAAGAACTCTGAACCTAATCTCCTTTGTTTATCTTTTTTTCTGATCATTGTCAAAAACAACTTGTAACCAACCACCCTAAGCAATGACAATTATTTATAACCCATTGAAAGATCAAAAACCACTCACCCTACATCTTGGGGAAGTGAGTATCATGTTCTTAAATTTATTTCCTGCTGTCTAGGGGCAACAATGTCTTTAGGAGATCCTGAAAAGAAAAAAAAAATGGGTTAATTGTCAAGTGCTGGGAGAGGCACCTGTATCATTTGTTGTCTAGTCTCTGAGTAATGGGAAAGTACAGGGCTTGACTCAGGTCCTGACTAGAGTAGTCTGTGAGGCTGGATCATCTCAGCTAACCACATTGAAATTGCCCTGAGCAGTTTGTAGTCCAAAGCTGATCTTTGGGTGGTATTTGTCAGCTTAGTGGCATTTTCATAGTCCCTGTGGAATCATCATTATGGAATACAATTGTCTTTTGGGAGACTTCAGAGATTACATTAGGTCAGATTATTCCTTTTTTTTTTTTTTTTTTTTTTGGTAATTTTTCTGGGTAGTTATCCCATATTTTTTTTTATGCATTTTTGTCCTAAAGGTCTTTAAATTCCCCAAGATTGTTGTTTTTTTCCTAAAAGGAAAAACATAACCCTTCTTTTTTTCCCCCAGGGTAAATGCTAATATGTAACATGAATCTTAAAGCGTTCTTATTAATAAGAACAAACCCGAGGCAGGGTATTGGGGTGAATGCTGAAAGATCAGAGAAGCAGAACAAGCCACAGTTTTCTCACCTCACCAGTTCCTCAGCTGGTCTTGTTTCCTCAGACTGCAAGCTTCTGAATCCTCATCCAATGGCTCTCAGCTGAACTGTGCTCCAAAGCCTGAATGCTTAACCAGCTGAATGCTTTACTCACTACATGCTTTTTTTTCTTTAGTTCCTGGTCCTCAAGCCTTATATACCTTTCTCTTCCTGCCCCCACTCCCTGGGATTAAAGGCGTGGGTCACCATGCTTAGCTGTTTCTAAAGTGGCCTTGAACTCAGAGATCCGGCTAGCTCTGCCTCCCAAGTGCTGGGATTAAAGGTGTGTACCACCACCACCCAACTTCTGTTATGGCTTACTCTTCCCATTTTCTAGCCACCATTTCTGGCTCTGTTCTAGTGGCTGTCTGTTCTCTGACCCCAGATATGTTTATTTCGGGGAACACACAATATTTCAGGGAACACAATACCCACCACACTAATAGGTCAGAGACAAAAAGGAACAAGCCACAACCACCTCTCACCTCATCATCTCAGTTGAAAGTACTGAGCTCCTTTTTTCCACCTTACATTCCTTTCTCTGACCAGCAATATCACTTCCTGCCTCAAACTTCCCAGAGCTGGGATATAGGCATGTGTGCCTCCCAAACACTGGGAGCAAAGGCATGAGATCCCAAGTGCTGGGATTAAAGGTGAGTGCCACTACTGCCTGGACTCTATGGCTAACTAGTGGCTGACTTTGCTCTCTAATCTTCAAGCAAGCTTTATTTGTTAGATCATACACAAAATATCACCACAGGTATCCTTAGATTCAAAAGTGTGAATAGAAATAAATCATACCATGACATATTTCAGTATGCTATAGCCATGTTCAGTAGAAGGTACATATTAAATACTAATACATGAAGATTATTAAAATGACATTGACATATGCCTGTTTGGAAATAATGATATGCCATCACACTAAATATTATACTGTTGATCTGATGAATGGTCTAAGAGGTAAGTCTTTCTTTTAATAGAGAAATGTTATGTTTGCCTTGAAGACCCAAGAATCATCACTGTAAATACATTCTTATTTTTCTCCCTTGCAGTATCAGTTTATTGTACTAAGCTAATCATAGGGTGTCAAAGGGAGTGTGGATCATGAAGATGTAGAGGAGATGTATTACCTGAACTCAGTCTCTCATCAGAACCCTGTGAGGACCACATGGGGGGGTCTCTATTGTACAGGGGAGGAAACACGATGCAGAGAGGTTAAGTGAGTTATTCTAGGTCACAGAACTGGTGAGTGGGGAGTCAGCAGAGCCTGGTACATTCAGTAGAGGCAGGTCCAAGCTCCTCCCCCTGCATTAAGGCTGTGTGAGGTGTCCCAACATAGGTAGTGGGCTCCAAATTGCCAGCTCATGAACCAGGGATGGATTCTGATCCCACTGTCAAGGGGCCCCTTAAGCAGATCAAGCTACACAACTGTCTGGCTTATGCAGAGGGCCTAGTCCAGTCCGGTGGATGCTCTACAACTGCTTGTCTAAATTTCATTAGTTCCCGCTAGTTTGGTTTGGTTGTCTCTGTAGGTTTTCTCATCATGATCTTGATACCCCTTGCTCATAGAATTCCTCTTCTCTCTCCTTGACTGGGCTCCTGGAGCTTGGCCTGGTGCTTGGCTATGGATCTCTACATCTGCTTCCATCAGTTACTGGAGAAAGGCTCTATGATGACAGTTTGGGTATTCACCAGTTTGATTACTGCAGTAAGCCAGTTCAGGTACCCTCTCCACTATTACTAGTAGTCTAAACTGAGGATCATCCTTGAGGATTCCTGGAAACTTCCCCGCACCCAGTTTCTGTCTATGCCTATGATGTCTCCTTCTATCATGGTATCTCTTTCATTGCTTTCCCACTCCATCCTTGTTCCAGCTTGACCGTCCCATTCCCTTATGTTCTCATCCCCTATTTCCTACCCTCCATTGCCCACTCCTCATCCCCAGTTTACTCATGGAGATCTCATCTATTTCCTCTTTCCAGGAGATTTCTATATCAATTGATTTATATGAAGAGTTCTGAAGCTTTTTGTTGTTGTTATTGTTCCTTTGATTATTAACTATTTCTATCTTTCTATTTATCAATCTCTCTTCTTTTCTTTCTCTTTTAAATATTCTGGATCCTTTGTGTCATAAGACTGGGATATATTGGTTATATCTTTCTTTCTTTCGTTCGTTCTTCCTTTCTCTCTCTCTCTCTCTCTCTCTCTCTCTGTCTCTCTCTTTCTGTCTTTCTTTCTTTCTTTCTTTCTTTCTTTCTTTCTTTATTTATTTATTTATTTATTTATTTCCTCCAGCTGTTTACTCTTGTAGTCAGATTACTTTTCTTCTGTAAAGGAGGTGGCCACCTCTCTAATTTTCTCCTCTCAGTCTTTGGATATTAATTGTGTTCCTCATCATAGCTAATACTGTGTAGGAGTTCAAAGCCATCCTGAAATGTGGCTAATTGATCAAAGAGCAGGGGCCATTTTACTGGAAGTAAGCTCTTCCTGGGGAGGGAGGAGTAGGAAGAGAGGTACTTTTCTCTTAACTTACACACTTGTGGAGGAAGAGTGAGGAGGGAGTTATAGATATGGGACACAAATACAAATCTGAGAGAAGAATATGAGACCAAAAATAAAAGAGGGAAGGGGATAATGAGAGGAGGAACATCATAAAATTTCTACCTAATTTTAGTTTATCTTAGGAAGATATACATCAGTATCAAGACATATTTAGAATGAAGGTCTGTTTAACTTATTATTGCTGCAATTTAAATGTCTCTTCAGAATAAATAATTCTCATTCTCAGAAGACATTCTTATGCAATATATATGGTATAAAATTTTGAAACAAAAATTTACCTCCAATAAAATATATATATATACATATTTGTGTGTATATAATTTTAAAAGAAAGACCACTCAAAGTTGCAACATATGTAAACTCCATAGAAACATAGCAAAATAAATCTGTGAAGGATTCAGATTCTTCACACAAAAATTAGAACAGAATGCATCTTTCAATGATTTGCTTTAAAAAATATATGAGATAGATGTATTAGAGATGGTTATCTAGTATGTTGTTCAAAACATTGTATATTTAAAGCAAATCCATGCTGAATAGGAATACTTATTTTGTCCCATTTTCATCTAAAATTGATCAGAACAATAAGATCTTCCCTAGTACCATATTGCTCTTGGTCTCATATTTATAGTCTTACCATAGTTCAGAATGAGAAATGCATTGTGAAGATAAAAAGGGTGAAAGAAAACTGGCGTTTGTTTGTAAGAAGTGCCTAGCAACCCCCTTTGTAATTACTTTAGCCAATTGAGCTCAAATGCCTCTTTTAAGTCTCTAATGATATTCATCTTTTAGTTACCAAAATTATTTTAATTCAGCAGACATAGATTTTACATACCCCAAGGAACCCAATACAGCATACAAGTTTCATGTGTCACCTTACTTGATAGTTACAAGCAAATAGAATCTGAACAGCATTCTCAGTAGAGACTCTGTGATGGGATAAGTAGTTTGCTTATGAATGATATGGATAATCAGCAAAGGCAATTACATTAATTTGAAGATGGGAAGGAATGTCATTCTACCTTTACAATTGTGTCAGTCTCTTAGACCCAAATGGTGCATGTTGACTAAGAGTGAATGTTTCTCTTCCATCACATCTGCTTTCGCTCTGATCAAACTGATGCTGATCTTTTTATTTTTTAATTCAAGCCTAGGTATTCCTCTCCCTACTGTCAAGAGATTTAGATGAAGTATCTGTTCCCTTTGACAGAACAAACATGTAAAAGTACTTTCTTCAGTTTGTCGTGCAGTATTTAATAATTCTCCCCTTGAATTTGGAGTTTCTTGAAATGGGCTGAAATCTAAAAATATTTCTGGCAGAAGCAGTTATACCAGACATCTTAATTATTATGTTTCCAAGGAAATGACAGGCTGTGTAAGGGAATCTGACATGTCTCCCCGCAGCTATGTGCCTTTTATATTGGAACTTTAGGCTATTATAAATTACCTAGGCCCAAGACTGGCATAAGCACAATGCCTCTGATGCAAACCAGCTGCCACACACTGAGGCTGGAGATTAACCCCTTCAAATTTCCTTTTTGTCTTGGGGTGCACTTCCCAAATATAACATTGCTAGGAGCACAGCGATTTCTAGATGAACAGCAAAAATACCCATCTGTCTCTCTCCCCTTGTTTTCTTGAAGCCCTACTGTTTGTTTGAACTATTGGAACCACACAAAAAGATCAAAGTAAGCAAGGGGGGATGTCACTGGAGGTGAAGAAGTGGTCATCTGGGGAGTGTAGGGGGTTGGCGGGTTGTCTGTAGAGCTAATGCCCTTTACAGCTATTGTGTGATCTGAGTCCCTGCTTGCTTTGTCAAATGCCGCGTTTCCACATCAAGAGAGGAACTTTCTTTCCGTGCACCTGCTGCCTCTCCCCTGGGGTGGGGGGAGCTGAGTGATCTTTGAGTTAAGCAGCTGATATAACAGAGCTGTGCAGCCTATGGAACAGACTGAACTTGTTAAAGTGTTCCCTGCCAGGAACGTCCTTTGCATTGTGCTGCTTACTCTTGCTGATGTTTCCTGAAGCCAAGCTGCTGTTCTGAGAATGACTCCACTGCTAAAAATCTACAGCCAAGCTTATTCCCACTGCTGACACGGGAAAAGGCAATAATTAGTAAAAGCGTGATCTTTAAAATGCTAGCTAGTATTGAAGGGGGACTATTTCAATTGGAAACCATTAAGGCTGTAGCATTATGTGGCTAATACATTTGATTTTCAAACTGAAAATAGTGTTATATTCTATAAACATATACTTGCACAACGTTCTGTTATCTGTGAGCAAAAGCAATGCAATATTATTATAAAGGAAAATTAATTTTAGACATCTCCAGAATGAGCTCAAATTGGACGTTGTATAGAGTGTTTCCTTCTTTTTTTTTTTTTTCAAAAAATCCTTATTTTATTTTTTTTAACATAAAACGGGTTATAATTTAAAACTCCAGGGTTATTTTAAACAGTAAAATATTTTCTCTGCAGAAAATATTGTATAAATGATAACATTTCCCAATAAGCCCTTTTAAGTCAAATGACAGCTGAAGTATACATATAAATAGTGATTAGATTCTGGTGGACAGATGAAACTTTGTTTCATCTGTCCAGAGAGCTATGTTTTACTTAAGTTGTATGTTATGTTTCCCAACAAGAACATAAAGCAAGAAAAACAAAGAGAACCTCTCATGGTGTTCCTTGCCCTGTTCACAGTACAATTGTAAAACCAGATGAAATGGAAACCATAGCAGTGGTTAACAGATTGTACAATGCCATAAAAACATACTTTTTAGCAAGGATTTCTGTTAATGGAATACTTAGAAACTCTGAGAGCACATTTCAGCAAATAGTGTGGATTTGCTAATGAAAGCATACTTAAGAGTGACCTTCCTTCACAACAGAATATCCTGCCAATCTCCTCCTTGCTGACAGGGTCCTGTGAGACCCTTCCCCACATTGACAGAGCTGCTAGCAGGTCATCCTGTCTGGGACAGCCGAGCCTTGCTGATGAGTTTGTAAAGTCTGCTCTTTACACATCTGTTTTATTAGCTATTCCAGAGGATTTGCCAAAGAATTTGTCATTACTCTTACTTATATGATGTATTTTATGTATGGTTTATATCTTCAAGCATAAAGAAGCACAGTTTCTAAGAAGAAAATTAGTAAAAACCATTTAATATTGTACTAACAAAAAAATACTTCCCTATTTGAATATCAAGGGTGTTTTTTAATTTATGAAGAACATTTAGTTTTGTTCCTAAAGATTTCAAGTGTTGATGTCCTCAATAATTTAGCTATAGATTATAATTAAACAATCTCATTAGTAACTATGAAACATATAGTAAATGATCTTAGCTTACAAAAATAGCATACTATACAATAAGATTGTAAAGTTTTGTTTTTGTTTATTAGAGATAGATTCTCTCAATGATGCCTATATTAGTCTAAAACTTCAGGGTCTCATGATCTTGCTGCCCTAGCTTGCTAAGTCTCTACATGTACATACCACCCAAATCAGCTGAAGTGTTTCTATTCTATCAGTTAGCTTTGAATTGAGAAATAAGAAAATAATCCATCTTATTTTTTCTGTCATTTTGATTCTTTGGTTTTATTTGTTGGTTTGTTTATGCCAGCATCTCACTCCACAGCCTATGCTAGCCTAGAACTCACTATTTATCCCAGAATAACCATGTATTCCTCCTGATAGTGTAACTGCCTCAGTCTCTCAAATACTAGGATGAAAGTAATGAGGAACCATTCCTGGCCTTATCATATTTTGAAAGAATGAAATACCAATTAACAAGTAAGCTGCATGCATACAGATTTCCTTTTGAATTATTGGGTCCTACTTTTACACTTATACTAAACTACAAGTCTCCTTCCCTGGGCTGGGCTATGCTCTCTCCAGGGCTGTGTTTCTTGATTATAACCCATACACTCTTCTTTCTTAAGAAAATTAGTCTTGGCAAAAGACATATTCACTCTCTCTGAAGTTCTAGACACCTAGGGGTAGCTCAAAAGTACCTTCATGTGCATGATGGATTTTCTGTATCTTGGCTTTAAATTGGTACCAACAAATACAGCTGTGTCCAGTTAAACCTAGAAATCTTTCTCAAGTGGTCCCTGCATTCCTTTTATTCTGCCTTGTTTTTGTTTTCTGTAAACTACTTCAACTAACATTGGAACATTTAACATTGTCTTCATGTAAAGAGTACACTTTTCTGAAGATGAAGATTTTGGCCGTTTCTCCTCCCTAGATATTACAAGATTATAGTAAGGAAATTTGCCAGGAGATTACAACGCAAGTTTAGACTGTAAGCCAGGTAACTTGTTCTACTTAGGTGCTAAGAAGCCCACTATAAGGGAACTGATGTCAACAATGTCTCTAAAAAGCAGATTCTAAGGATAATTTTGTTCCTCATCATTTTTTAAGCGATTGATATCCCATCTCCATATAATGGAGCCATTGGTGGGTTTTGTATTAGAAAAAGCAATCTCTAAATTTCTAAGTGATAACTAGTAGAGCAGAAGAATTAGGATTAGCTTTTCTATAAAATTACAGTACAAAGGTCAAATTCCTGCAAGGACTCCTGGAAAGCTGACATTCTATCCCAGTAATAAAAAATCAAGGAATGACAGTGGGAACACCTAAAATAATTTACCATACTGCTTTCGTTTAAGCTACTATTGTTGTGATGAAACACCATGGCCAAAGTCAACCTGTGGAAGAAAGGGTTTATTTCATCTTACACCTCTCTTTGGTTACTGTCTGTTCCAAGAAAAGTCAGGGCAAGAGCTCAAGGCAGAAACCTGGAGATAGCATCTGAAGCAAAACCATGGAGGAATGCTGCTTTTCCAGCTTGTTCTATTATCTTCATTATAAAACCAGGACCACCTGCCTGGGCTGAAGCCACCCACAGTGGGCAGGGCTTCCCCTTATCAATCATTCATGAAGAAAATACCCAATAGACTTAGCTACAGGTCAACCTAATGGAAGCTTTTTCTCAATTAAAATTCCCTCTTCCCAGATATGTCTAAGTGTGTGTCAAGTTGATAAAAATCAACCAGGACACTTACAGTGTCGTACATATCCCCAAAGTATAAACTGGACTCGAGACTCAGTCCTATGAACAGAAATTAAAAAGATGCTGACATTTCAGTTTGGCAGGAATCCAAATGAGGACATTGAAATAAAAGGAAGGAAAACTTGGATTCTAACATTTTACATTTTCTTATTATTATCTTAAACCTTCTGGTTAGAAGAAGTGCTCAAGAAAGACATTCATCACTAAAAAAGTGAACTCATTATGAAAATAATGTTAAATACTCCAACAACATTAATATTTACTAATGTTCACATGCCTAGAATTTGCTATCACCTGCCTTCCCCTTCTGAGCAGGGAAGTGTTGGGTATGGTATGAAGGAAGGGTATTTATTATAACATCTTCATGTATGCTTGTTTGCACACTCACTAGGAACATGTACATAGAATGTGAGGGATCTTGAGGTTTCTGGAGGGATGATGTCATGATAGACAACTAGTACATTAGAGCTTACCAATGGGAAAAAGCCGCTGATGCTAGAAAATTTTACTCCAATACAGAGCCCCTAAATTCATATTCATGGTAAGTTTGCATTTCAATTCTTGAGAAGTAAGTCTGAGCTTTGTTAGTTATACGTAATTTGAATTTCTACCCCTTTATAACACTTCAGAGTTAGCACTATGCTTTGATCTTCCTCAAGTTTAATGTGATAGCCCATGGCTTGTTTAACTCTGTACATATATTCCACACTCCCTTAAAACCAGTTTACTCATTTGTTTATCCTTCTCAAGTTATAATGTGGATATCCAAGAAGAATGATTTTAATGGAATGATACAAATACATTTCTTATTTGTTTAAATTGGGTTTCAAATATCACCATACACATTGTTATCACTGGTGTACCATCCACTAATTCAGATAAGTCTACTATTTCTATGAGAAACCCCTCGTGATTGGTAATCCCTGTTGGTATTTTCATGTCTACATGGTCAGATCTAATTCCATTCATAATGGCTCCACCTTAGTGACTTATTGCTTGGCCTGAAAACAATTGGGAATGTTTTATCCTTTTGTCCATTAAGCTATGTAAAATTACAGAGCTGACCTCCTCTTGGAACAGAGGCTAGAATCTACAACAGATGCCAAATTTGAGTAGGCCTCAATCTTGGGTCCTTACCTTAAGTAAGTACTATGATGAATAAATTTGTTTTATGTTTGTTTGATTGGTTTTTTGAGACAGGTTTTCTCTGTGTAGCTTTGCACCTTTCCTGGAACTCACTGTGTAGACTAGGCAAGCCCTGAACTCACAGCGATCTGCCTGCTTCTGCCTCCCGAGTGTTGGGATTAAAGGCATGTGCTACCACCTCCTGACTGAAGAAATTTGTTTCTAAATTAACTTGAAAAGTTGCTGGTCTTTTGTTATAGCATCATATATTTAGTAAGGCAGGGATTCACCTATGCTACTGTATTTAGAAATTTTTATTTATAGCTCTATCACACTCCATTGCTCATGTTAAAATTCATTTATGTATTCTTTGATATCTGGATATTTGAATGGTTTTAGGATTCTTACAAAAATATATTAACGCATAAACATAATCATATTTTATTTTAGTAGACATTACTGCCAAGCTTATACATAGTAGGAACTTTGGAAAACCTATAATATAGAAAGTTAAAACACAAAACCGACTGCATTCACTCTTCTGCAATTGGAGTGATACAGTGCATGGTGAACATTCTAAAGGCTCCACTTACAATAGAATCTAGATAAAAAGAATTAGAGATAATTTTTAAATATGGGCACAGTTTCTGCACTAAATGTGGCACTATTTGAAGGGTAGTTATGATATGAGATGGCACAACTTCAACAAAGTGCTTTTCACGTACAACTAAATCGTCACTAATGTAATCATCCAAAAAAATTACATACCTACGCATGAACAAAGCACATGCTCAAAAGCTTACTTCTACAGAAGAGCACAGAGTGGATATATTTAGTATAGCTAGATAAAAGAAACAGTGAAACATGATTTAATACTATTAATAAATGAAGAGTGCTATTGTGTATATAGGCTGTTCTTAAGCTCCATAAGTAACAAATACATAACTGAAGAAATAAAAGAGAAAACGTTAAGAAATAAAAATAATCTTTAAATGTTTTCAAAATCTATTTGAGGACCATCTTAGTCTCATGTGTCCAATAATATCAATATAATGATAACTGTAACGAGTCTTTCTCTGTCCTCCCAGTCAGCTCACAAATAATGACATGGAAACTTATTAATTATGAAAGTGCAGCCTTAGCTTAGGCTTGTTCCTAACTGACACTTATAACTTAAACTAACCCATTTATATTAAACTTAATTATAAGTAATATTCTATCCCCATTGGGGAAATATATTTACACTGATCAATGGAATAATGGGACATTTATTTCCCTTATATGTCCATTTATGCAGTCAATAATGATGAACATCAGAATGAATTAATGGACATTAATAATAAATTTGGATTTATAATCCAATACCCCAACATTATGTTATAGTCTCTTTTCATTATATTGGTCTGGGTGTTCATTAAGGGTGTGTGCATACATGTGTTTATGCACATGCATGTGTGTGTGTTCTTATTCTTGTTCTAACTTCTGTCTTGTGCATCCTCTAGTCCATTCCTAAAATAATTTCCATAGGGATTCTTGATTTATTTTACTGGCTTCAGGGCCTTAGAAATGAGTAAAACTGTGCTTTTATAACTAAAGGGGTATCATTTCTATAGGTTATTCAGTTAACAGAGCAAAGAACTACAAATGTATGATTAAATGTATGATATACAAATTTAATCTGATACATATTTATTATATATTACATATCAGTTTAAATATATCAATGATAAAAATAATGTGTATATTTGAAATGATATTATATATATAGTTATTTCTACATTAGATACAAAGGAAGCTCATGTTGATATCTCTCAATACTAGCCATTATTATTTTCATCTGTCAGTCATATAGTTTATTACATCTTCCCAGGTGAATTTACATGTATAAGAAGCAGCTGACATGGGTCAGAAGAAGTGGACTACACTTTAATCCATCACTTCTTCATTTGTCTTAGTGGAGCTGAAGTATGTCATGGAGTACACCCTTTTGTCCACACAGTTTCATTTGCAAATATACATTGTAATGAGTTGTTGGTTTGGTTCAAGGCCTCTGACATCTGTTAAATCATCAATACTTGGAGCCTCACCAAAACTCCTCTTAGATATCCTGCTGTTGCATGCCTGCCCCCACTGTCATAGAGATCCTATGACTATGGTTCCATAGAACTAGTCCCTCGAGGTGATCCAGCAGGTCATAGATGGGGGTAGATGCTGTGGCGGCCCAACTCAAAGCATTGGATGTGGACCTGGGTGGTAGCTAATTTACTCACTGTGGCAAGTTGAATGTAATAGGCCTCCATAATCTCATAGGGAATTGTGCTAGGATTAGGATTTGTGGCTTTGTTGGAGTAGAGATGGCCTTGTTAGAGGAAGTATGTCACTGTGGGGCCAAGCTTTGAAGTTTCCTATGTTCAGGACATGGCCCAGTGTTTCAGTCAACTTCCTGTTACCTGCAAGATGTAGGACTCAGCCACTCCAGCACCATATCTGCCTGCATGCCACCATACTCCCAATCATGATGATAATGGACTGAACCTCTGAAACTGTAAGTGAGCTACCTAGTGCTTATGAGGCTGATGTGACTACATCTGTGAATTTGAAGCCCGAATGGAATGGTCTACAAGGGAGGTCCAGGCCAATCAATTCTAGAGAATAAGAATCAATTTTAATAATAAAATGGGAAAGAACCTGCACACACATAAAATACAACACACACACACACACACGCACACACACACACTGTGATATTTTATTTGTGCTCTAACAAATAAAGCTTGCCTGGAGATCAGAGGACAAAGACAACCATGATATTAAACATAGAGATTAGACAGTGGTATCACACTCCTTTAATCCTAGCATTCGGGAGGCAGAGATTCATCCAGATCTCTGTGAATTCAAGACCACACTGGGAAGAGAGCCAGGCATGGTAGCACACACCTTTAATGCCAGCATTAGTTAGCCATAGAGATCTGGAGGTCTGTACAGACAAACAGGAAGTGATAGAGCTGGGTGGAAAGAGGACATGATGTAGCTAGGCAGAGAGGGGAAGTAATAATATGGCAGAACAGAAAGTCATATAGGTGTCAGTATACAGAAAGTAGTTCTCTTTAGACTGAATTTTGTAGAGGTAAGAACTATTGGCTGGCTTGCTCTGATCTTTTCACTTTCACCCCAATATCTGGCTCCAGGTTTTCTATTAATAAGACCATTCAGCAATTAGTGTTTTACACACACACACATACACACACACACACACACACACACACACACACACACACGCACTAAAAGCAACATGAAAATTAGAGGAAAATTAGTTGTAAGAAATAAGATTTGCAGGAATAACAGGAAAATGAGGGAGAACATGGTTACAGTGCATTTTATTCATGCATTACATTATCAGCTTTATAAACATAGTTATAGAACCATGTATCATACAACTCAAAGAACTTAGGGACTGATGTGAATTGTGTTTCTACTGAGATTACTTCTGAAAACAATATGGACATTGTCAGTTTGTTGACTAAATCAGAATATCCACTTGCCTTGATAATACCTTGGGTTTTTTAATATTGTAATACTTTTTTGAGTATTATACTTCTACAAGATACTAATAGATGACATGAGTGAACATAAAGAATATTATTTTAATGTTAAAACTACATTATCATATTGTTTCCTCAAGTGAATATTTTCAGAAAATTATACACTAGTTTACATCAGTTTATTCATGTTCAAAGTAATTTTAGAATTGTGTTTAGACATTACATTTTTATTATCATCTGAGCTAAAAATTTTCACAACATAATACTGTATTTATTTTGGAGACAGAAAATAACAATGAGCAAGAAATGTAATGAGTGTTTATAATGCTTTTATTTATTTTTAACATAATTTTTATTGGTTCTTTGGAAATTTCACATCATGCACCTTAATCCCACTCATTTTCCAGTCCCTCCCTAGATACCCTTTTCTCTTACAGTGATGTCTCCCCTCCCAAAGGAAAAAAAAAAAAAAAAGAAACTTCACCCCTTCACATTCCCTGCCTCTCCATCACCTCTTGGTCTAGGTCACTTAGACATGCATGGTCCCAGCAGCAGTACTACACTTGGAAACCAACATGGCCTAGACCTTGGGCATATGTGTGGCCTTTGGTGGCAACATACACCACAGACAACAACATAGACTCCAACTGCAGTAGGACCAGGGACCCAGATATATTCTTCAGCACTAGTTCAGACCCAGATATCACCATGGCCCTGGGTGCCAGTGTCAGCCACTCAGCTAGGCATGGCTCAGTCAGCAGTGTGGTCCTCAGACACCTAGGTGATGGCTCACCTCCCAGGCATCAGTCTTCAATGATAACGGAAACCACAGACATCAACATAGACCTCAGCCATAGCAAGGACAGAGGCCTAGACATGGCCATAGGCAGCCACTCTCCTAGACATCACTATGCATCAGTATGGCCCTGCCAGCAGCATGGCTCCTGGGTACCTAGATAACCTCAGGTTGTATCCCAGACCAGAAGAATCAGTAAGAAATAACATAAATCTACCAATGCATTCACAAAATTTTTGTTTTCAATTTTTGTACTGGAAAGTATTTTAATAGGAAAATTAAAGATATATTATTAATAACAGGGGTCAGTAATGCATAGGTATGCTGTCATAGGTTATATAGAATTTGTCATTATTGAGGTTCTGTTTTGGGTAGAAATGTTGTTATTTGCTAGTAGGTCACATCCCTTTTATATGTTAGTGTTCCAGAACTAATGGCTTTGCTTTGCCTACCTGGTCAGGTTCCCTGATTATACAACTTCAATCTGTGTGGTTTGAGTAAGATTTAATCTATCAATATCTATTGCAGTAGAGTATATCCTTCCTTCTGTTGCTTCTGAAAACTTAATTTCTTCTTTGACAACAAACTGTATTGTTCTTTTTTATTATTGAAAACAGAATCTTCTCTCCTATACTATATCCTAAACGTAGTTTCCCCTCCCTCCACTCCTCCCAGGTTCCCACCAACTCTCCTTTCCTCCAGATCCACTCCCCCTCCATTTCCTCTTCAGAAAAGAACAGGCTTCCATGAGACAACAAACAGGACAAAACATGATGCAAAAGGACAAGGCAAAAGCCCTTGTATTGAGACTGGACAAGGCAACCAAATAGGAGGGAAAAGATCTCACGAGCAGACAACATATGCAAAGGACCTGGTACAGACCCATATAGGCTCCATGATTGGGACTCAGTCTCTGTGAGCCCTTGTGAGCCCTGCCCAGTTGATTTGTTGGGCCATGCTCTCCTGTTGTCTACCACCCCCTCTGATTCCTACAACCATTCCTCCTCCTCTTCTCCTCGATTCCTCAATCTCCAAGGGGAGGAACCCAATGAAAACCTCCATTTTAGACTCTCTACAAATAATGTCTGGCTGTGGGTCTCTGTACCCATTCCCATCTGCTGCTAGGGGAAGCCTCCCTGATGATGACTGCACAAGGCATCATGAGTATAGAGGAATATCAGTAGGAATCATTTCATTGTTTGGTTCTACCCTAGGTATCTGGGCTATCCAGTATGCAATCCCTGGCTGTCCAGACAATGTAGGGTATGATCTTACTCTTGTAGCATGGACTTTAAGTTAAATCAGACACTGATTGGCCACTCACAAGTTCTGTGCTAGCATTGCCTGAACACATCTGGTAGGCAGGACAGATTGTAGGTCAAAGGTTTTCTGGCTGGGTTGTTGTCCAGGTTTCTCTTTCCATAGCCTTCAGAGTAGCTTGTCATACCAAAGAACCTAGAACATTAGGTGAAAGGTCCATGCTGTGCCCGCTTGACCTCTGTAAGTTCAATGAGCTATATGGAGATTGTCCTCAGCACTGGGGGCCTGCCATCAAGTTTTGAGACAGGGAACTTCTGTCCTGTCATAATGTCTAAGATCAAAAACACAAGTGACAGCTCATGATGGTGAGGACTTGGAGCAAGGAGTACAGTCCTCCATTGCTGATGGGAGTGCAAAACTTGTACATCCACTATAGAAATCAATGTGGCATTTCCTCAAAAAAATGAGAATTGATCTAACTAAAGACACAGATTTACCACTCCTGGGCATATAGCTAAAGCATACTTCATCCTATCATAAGAACACTTACTCAACTATGTTTATCGTGGCTTTATTGATAATAGCCAGAAAATAGAAAACATATTATTCTTAAATATGGTTCCAATCACAACTTTTCTGGTGTCCTCCATCCCCTCTGGCTCTTACAGTCTTTCTGCCTCTGCTTCCCTGGAGTTCCCTGAGCCCTGAGGAAAGGGACCTGATGGAGAAATCACATTTAGAGTTGAGTGTTCCACTGTCTCTCTCCATGTGTAATGTCTGGTTGTGGATCTCTTTATTTTTTCCCATCTGCTGCAGGAGGGAAGTTCCCCAGGGGTTCACTAAGGCAATGAATATAGCCAAATATTGTTAGGGATCATTTTATGACTAAATTTTTATTGAGACCAGTATTAAGACTTCTGCTTACAGCAGTGACAGTAACCTCTGTGTCTATAGCTTTAAACACTGGTTCTAAAAAAACATATTCATTATACAACAAAATATTTTGGTAAGACTGATAATCCTGATCAAATCTGATAATGTTAATTTTGTTGTTTTTGTTTTGTATGTGTGCATCAAGGCAAATAATACATTTTCATGACATATTTGTACTTTTTCTCTTACACAGACTAAAATTCTGTTTCAAAACATCCAGAATTTCATTCAATCTTTTCTTAAACCAATTCTGCTTTTCCATGTTTGTTTTGGCTTCCACATATAGGATGAATGAAGATAGGTTATGTCCAAGTTTATAGATAAGTTAAGAGAAGGGAGAACATAGGATATACATTGAAGAAATAGTGAAACAGAGTCAGATAGAGTGCAAGGGGCCAGAAAGTATTACAATGAAGACTATGGAGGAGATGTGGTGTTTCTCATGCTGATACAGGATTCACAGATGCAATAAAGGTACCTCTGATGAAACTCCATGTAAATTCCTTTTAGAAGTCCAAATACCCAGATACCTATTTAGTGAGAATAAGCCAGTACTGATTCAAAATTCCTTCTGCTGAATAATTAATGCAACTTCCATTTTCCATTTTTAATTTTACCTAACAGTGTTAATTAACTCATACTAGTTTTCTAACATGGACCAGACATTTTCACATTTAATTAGTTAAATCCTCATAATGCTCCAGCAAGGCTGTATTAATAACCCCACTTTATAGATAAGAAAGAAGTAACATAGTTTGTCTAGGGTAATTCATTTTAAAAAGTGACTGAACCAAGACTGATTGCTCCAAATCCAATATCTCCTTACAATCCCCAGCTGTGAAGACAGTTTTACTGCTATTGAAAACATCTTTGCTAATTTACATAGAGATCTGATGTCACAGAACTAGAGCTGAATATTCTCCTACATTTTGTTTGCTGTGTCTCCTAGCCACAGCTTGTGGACATTATTAGCTTTATGATGCCTTGCATACATGTTGCTGGCTTAAATCATAAAAATCATTTAAGAGCATCCTTGTAAGCTAAATTCTATCATCTTTCAACTAAAAATTATGTGATCCTTTCGGGCAATGTATTTATTAGCTGCTTGTGGAATGCCTACCTCACGTATTTTCTGTCCCAAGATTAGATTTCTGGCTGGCTTCAATAACAGTTTTTCTTCTGGTGATTTTAGTGTTCAGTGCTAAAAACCTCACTCGAACATTAAGCTCATTATTTATGTACTGACCTTTCCTTTATTGAGTGTGACCCAAAGAAAGCTCTGTAGCAAACATGGTCATAAATTGAAAATAAATCATGCCCAAGACACAAGTTATGTACAGAAACTAAAATAACATTAATTCATAGACTTTAGCAAGGAAAGAAAATGGAGGGCTATGTATTTTGAAACAAAAGTCCTCTCCATGATCTGCTTGAAAAGGAGACATTGTTAGTTTTCTCTTCAAAGTATATATCTTTTATTCTATCTTAGGATGTAGCATCTTTTTTTCAAGTACCTATCTATTAACTGTCCTAGAGAGCCTGACATATGAGAAATCAATCCCCAGATCTCTAAATTCTATGCTCCAGCTAGCAGAAATGTGGCAAATATGTTTTTTTAGGTATCTCTTGATAGAGTCTACTAAAGAGATTAAGCCATTAGTTCAACTTCTACTCACTATCCTCTAAAAATGAGCACTTGCTTCTAAATTGATCTCCATTTAGTCACGAACTTCTAGTCTTTTCTCCCTTTCAAAAATGGGTGACCTTCCCACAGTGACTTTTAGCACTTAGTAATATTTATTTTATACACTGGGCTATGTATTAAGAAGAGTATATACATTCAGAATAAATTTTGATACATACAATAACTAAATAACCTTATTCTTAACATCACCCCACTCTTTTCCAACTTTAAGAATTTAATACTATTTAAATACATTCAAATATATATTGAAATATGTTATTTATTATATTATATAGATACTATAATTTCAATATTTTTATCTTTTAGTAATAGTAAACATAATAAAGAACTTTACTTGCAGTGGAGAATACAACTGAAATTTAATCACATTGTATTCTGGGATGTAAATACAGCTATGATTCAGACTCCAGACTTTTCTTTATGTGTTTTTATTTATTTATTTATTTTTAAGAGAATGACTATATTGCCCAAAGTATGAAATTATGATCATTCCAACTCAGCCTCCGGGTAGTTGAGATATTTATGTCTGTGTACCATTGTAGCACAACTTCTTAAGGATGCTTGACAGCCTGAGTCAAGGTCACAGAAGCTGAGTAGCGGCATCCTTGGCATTAACAAGGCATATTGTGACTGAGAAGAGCAGAGCTCAGCCTCTCACATTTTCGTCAAGTTCAGCCTCTTAAGAACTAAGATGTTTTATAAATAGACAAGCCTATGAATAAACTTGAAAATGTATATTTTATGATTAATATGCTAAAATACACTTAGGCATATAATAATACTAGCCTTTCTACAAAAAAAGACATAAACAGGAAATTATATTGTCATATAATGTGAAAAAAAAATGAGATCTTCAATTCATCAGTAACATTTGTGGAGCTGTTGTATCCAATACAACAAGCTGGACACTTGATTTCATTGACTTTCAGGGATTACTCTTAAATAATGCTTAGAATAGGAAGGAAGTTTTGCAGAATGGCACAAAATTAAGTACTGCCACTGGAGATCATGCCGAGGTCTGTGCCATGTGCTGACGCTGGAGGCCAGGTGGAAGTCTATGTTCCTGCCCAGGGAAGGCTCTTTTGCAGTGGTATCCATGACAGCAGATTCACAGTTGAGAAAACATAGAAGGCTTCTGTGACAACCCCAAACCCTACCCTACCCTCCAGCCCAATTCCCACTGCCCAAAATGTAATAGCCTAGACATGAAGGTCCTGAAGAGAACTCTTAAAAAAATTGTGACAAGGGGGATTGGGGATTTAGCTCAGTGGTAGAGCGCTTGCCTAGCAAGCATAAGGCCCTGGGTTCCATCCTCAGTTTAAAAAAAAAAAAAAAGTTTCGACAAGGATGCTGAAGTGCAGCTCTCCACAATTGACGGCTTCTGGGTGGGGGCATGGAGGATGCGGGTAGGAAAGGACTTGGTTTTCTTTAAGGAGCTGGCCATTGGGAGTTTGACCATGCTCCAGTGAGTATACAGGCAACACAGATTTCGCTTGTCTTTTGTTTGTTTGGTTTTGGTTTTGTTATTGTTGTTTGGTTTTATTTGATCGGAGGTCACAAAGGTGAGGGGCAGACCTGGGAGAACTGAGAAGTGGGTGTGATTAGGGTGCATCACAGTCAATAAAAATGTTCTGTTAAAAAATAATGAAAATAGTTATTTTACTTATTAAAGGAGTGTTGGCATACTCCTTTAATCTCAGAATCTGGGAAGGAATGGCAGTTTCATCTTTATGAGTCTGAGGCCACACAGGACTACACAGCAAGTTAAAGGCCTAACAAGACTATATACACAAAACTGTCTAAAAATTTGTAAGCACTAAAGAAAATATGTAGACTATAAATAGAGAAATATACTAGTTATATATATCAATGAAGCTCAGTTTTTAAAGAAGGAATGTGTGGCTTATTACAGAAAAAGCATTCAAACCTGTAGCTCTTCTCATTCTTTCCTCCAAAAACATCTTCTGTTCTAATTTACATGTTTTCTTACAGTATTCACAATATCAAAGATGATTTTTAAAATGTTCTTTGATGATATACAGTTTATAAATGACAGCTATTAAGGTGGAATTATAAGAGTTTGCATACCATTAAGGAATGTAAGCAGATAAGTAATGATATACTTGAGCTTTGAACAAGAACACCATACAAAAAAATGGACAATTTGGATAAGACCAGCAATGGGAGGCTCAGTTTGGAGATATAGTAGACAGCTAGAAAAAAATAATAAAGCATGTATGTTTCTTAGGAAATACTTAAAAATAAGCTCGAGAGCCTTGAAAACTGTAGATTAGAACTTTGTGGCAATGTGGCAGATTATTTGCACTGTGGCCTTTTAACACTATTAGTTCATCTTACCATAGTCTCACCTGAAGTGTTTTGAGCCTTGGGAATTGTCTTAGTCAGGGTTCTATTGCAGTGAGGAGACATCCTGTCTAAGGAAACTCATATAAAATAAAGCATTTAATTGGCACCTGATTACAGTTTCAGAGATTTAGTTCATTGTCATCATGTCAGGGAGCATGGTGGTATGCATGGTAGCTGAGCGTTCTACATCTGGATCTGCAGGCAGCAGGAAGAGAGAGCTACTGGGCCTGGCTTGGCCTTTTGAAATTTCAAAGCCCACTCCCAGTGACATACTTTCTCCAATTAGGCCACATCCATAATCCCACCCAAGTAGTACCACTCCCTGTTGATTAAGCATTCAGATATATGAGCCTCTGAGGGCCATTTGCAATCAAACCACCACAGCAGCCCACATCACTCACTTGTATAGACTCAAGGTGATAAGTGAAAAAATGAATACACCCTAGAAGAAAGCCTTCACTTACATCAGCTTGTCTTGGATGATCATTGTCCGTTTTCTATTTCCTGGTGGCACCTCTATGATGTTTGATGTATAAAGTTCCCCTGTATTGTCTCTATAGTATTCAATTTGTTCCACATGATGACAAAAAGCTCACTGACATGCTCGTGTTTATGTTTCACTTTCCCCTACTGCCTCCCTGGAATTTTCTGGTGTTACCTCTTAAAATGAGATGTTGTACATAAATCATTAAAACCACTTATGAAAGATTACCGTGCTGCATAAAATAATGGCAGTGGAGTTCCCCTCTGCTAGTGCCTTTTTAATTATGTACTTAATCTTCAAAGCAATAGCTCATGCACAAACTATGGTTTTATAAAATGTTAAGCTGTGTACATTAAAATCAAATTGCAGGACCTGAGAAGTTGGGTTTTATTTCTATTTTCTCACTTTCATTCATCAGTTTGTAGTCCATTTAAGCTGATCTAACATGTTAAATATGCTTTTTTGTAGTGTTGTGTTATAGTAAATCTCTTATTTTAAAAATATCATTGGAGAATTGTATACAGTGATTCCTGACTACATTCACTCCACTCTCCCCTCCAAAGTCTTGCATATCCACTCCCCACCTCTTAAAAACTTCTGAACTTTATGTCTTATTTTGATTTTCATCATGATCAATTTCAATTTGTGTTGCCCACATAAAAACGTATGGATGTTTGACTTTTCCACTGGAGTATGGTTGACCTACCAGTAGCAATACTCATGAAGAAAACTGACTTCCCTTCTTCCAACAGCTACCAATGGCCAATAGCTATACAAAGATATATAACAAAAAAGGTTGAGATCTAAGGACAACAATGGGGCTTATCTAACAACAAGGAATAGGTAGTATACTGTGGTTAACAAATTGATCTCTCTAGTGCAAGACATTGTCTATAAGAAAAAGTGTTGGTTATTGCTGGTCAGAGTGAACTCCACATATAATGCACACAGTTTTCTCTAGCCTAAAATTGCTAAACCTTAAAAACAAATTAGTAAATAAAGATGTAAAACCTAAAATAAAATCTACCTATCAGTATAATAAAGATACTAAATATGAATTATATATTATTCATCTTTTACATATTTGTGTCTAATAAGGGTGGTAAAGGTAAAATAGCTAAATGTAAAGAAAACATCTGTAGGGGTTGGGGATTTAGCTCAGTGGTAGAGTGCTCGCCTAGAAAGCACAAGGACCTGGGTTCAATCCTCAGCTCAAAAAAAAAAAAAGAAAAAGAAAAGAAAAGAAAACATCTGTAGTGGAAACTAGAGTACTTTATTATGCTATCTTGTGTGTATTTTTAAACTTATTAGTAATCATTTAAAAAAGTGACTACATACTCATGGCACTATTAAGAACCCTAGATGCTCTTGTTTTCTTTAGCATTTTTAATGTGTAATACATATTTATGTAGGTAAAAATGTAAAGTACATAAAAGCATTATATATATTTATATGAAACAAAAGCATCTATGGTATAAAAACTCAACTAATTTTTGAAATTAGTATATGAATAAAATAAATTGATTATCATGCTACTTTTTAATCTCTTTATTTTGTCTAATATGTAGTCTTTCCACAGGAACAAGTAGACTGTGTGACTGTTGACATTTATTCTTTGAAGAATAAAGTCTAATTCTCCCATTGTTTATAAATACACATAATATATTCATTTATCTTCTTTCAGTCTCAGAAGAAATTGTTAGGCTAAATCATCCAAGGACTGGAAATGCTTCTTTAAAATGGATCCCTCTAATCAATTATTTCTTTGATATAATATTCTTTATGAAAGACCAAATGAAGGACTACTTCTATTTTCAAGTAGAGTCTGTTCAATAGTGTATGATGGTGACCTCAGTTTGATGAACCAGCTTATGAAATTTCCTCTTTCACAATCCAAAGCTATTGAGAACATAAACACTAGTATTTGTTGGGATTTTGATGTTGCGTTGTTTTCTTTTACTGAAGAAATATATATATATATATATATATATATATATATATATATATATATCCTAATCCACCCTCTTTCTGTCTCCCATTAGTAAACAAACATGTTTCTAAACCATAATAGTAAAATAAAATACAGTTAAATATAGAAAAAGAACATATCAGTATAGGTTGAAACAAGCAGAAGAAAAGGAGCTCCCTGATACTCACAAGAAACAGAGAGTGCTGCTCCTTGGCACACTCAGGAATCCCATTAAAATGATCAACTGGAAGCCATAATACATACTCAAAGGACCTACATGATAAAAAGAGAGAAAAAATAAGAAATAAAAAAATAAGATAAAATTTAAAAAATACAGCACTGACAGGACATTATGAGACAAGGAACTTCCAAAGAAGTTGTCAACTTTGTTTTCTGTTAGACTTCTGCTGGGCATGTATCTTACCCTCAAGAGTTGTTTGTTTCCCCAGTAAGACTCTTGAAAAAAACAAACTAAAATTTTTTTTGCAAGTTGTTATCAACTGGAGAGAGATTCTGGGTTAAGGATGGGGGCATGTATCTACTTCTTTCAGTACTAGAACCTCATTTCAATTTCCTGATTTCTCTCAGTTTAGATTTTCTTTATAGATGCTATTTTTACTTTCACATCTTGACACGTCTTACTCATTTCCACTGTTTGCTTGTGTTTTTACAGATTTCTTTATAGGATTGATTTGTTTTTAATGAACTCTATCATATTCTTAAAGGCTATTGTAGGTTTTAAGAAAAGCCTGATCCTAAATGGAATAAAGACAGTGGTGACCTCAGGGAAAGATCCCACCCAGATAAGAGGCCAACTTGTGAAAAGAATTAAAGAAAAGCTTAAGCAATAAAGGAACCCAACAACAACAAAAAGTTGATGCAAATGTATTTGAACAAGGGGCCAAATTTCTGTCCCATCAAGCAATAAAGCCTGTCAGCATCAGCCATGTGGTTCTGGCTTTGGAGTCAGAGAAGGAGATTATAGAATCTTCTTCCACAGCTAAGGAAAGCTACTGAGGCCCAAACAAGTGTCAGTGGTGTTCTTGCATAGAGGCTTAGAAAGACCATTTCATGGAGCTGTGAAGATGAAGCCTGGATTATGTTGGTGTCCTCAAGAAGTTGGAGAAGCCAGAGTCATGGGATACTGAGCTACAGACTTGAGAGAGAAATATGTTGCAGCCAACAATTCTAAAAGTGGTTGGAGGTCTGAAGAGAGTTTAGACATCACACGTTTGACCTGTTGGTTTTCTGTCTTGCTTTGGTACAGTATTTCTTCAATGTGCTCCTTTCCATCTCTTTTGGAATGCTAATATATATTCTGTCCTATTATAGGTTGGAAGTATGTGATCCATTTTTTTGTTCAATTTTACATGGGGTTACACTTACGAGATTGCCATGAGTCTCAGAGGAGACTTTGAACTTTGGAGTTTTAAACAGTGTTGAGACTACTATAGAGTATGGAGACTTTTGAAGATAGTCTAAATGCAATTTAAATTATGTTGTGACTACAAGCCCATAGGGGCTAGGGCAGGGAAATGTGGTGGTTTGAATAAGAATGACCCCCATAGGCTCATGCATTTGAATGTCTAGTCACCAGGAATGGAACTGTTTGAAAGGATTAGAAGGATTATGGAGGTGTGGCCTTGTTGGAGGAAGTGTGTCACTGGGGCTTTTCGAAGCTGGTAGGCTTCAAAAGCCTATGGCAAGCCCAAGTTCTCTCTCTTTCTGCCTAAGGATCAGGATGTAGTTATTATCTACTGCTCCAGTGTCATGTAGGCTGCTATGTTCTCTGCCATGATGATAGCAGATGAAACCTCTGAAATTGTAAGCAAACCTTAAACTAAATGTTTTCCTTTAGAAGAATTGCCTTGGTCATGGTGTCTCTTCACAGCAATAGAACAATGACTCAGACAATCTTTCTGAATGGCAGGACCTCTTTGCATAGTTAAGAGATGGATCCTAGGTACAGCACAGTGAGAGCACTGAGCACTTAACCATGGGTTCCTTCTTAGAAAGTTGTAGTGCTGCTGGGTTAAGACCCCTCTGTTATAGCCATAAATAACCTTAATTATTTCTGGGAGTTCTAACTTTCCAGTATATTTTTCAGACTCTACCTTCTTAATAACTCACAATGGGGACTCAATTTATACATGAGTTCAGTGAAAGACCACAAAGCATACCAGATTCCTTGACATGGAAATACTTAATAATGACTTTATTATTTTAATTTATCTCAGATATAAAGAGAAAGGGACCAAGTTAATAATGAACCAGTGAAATGACCTTTATAACTATAAACTCAGTTATCTCAACCACAATTTTGGACTGCCTTAATAACACTATTGGTCGGTTTAGTGCAGCATTCCACAGAGTTAAAGTGAACAGTAGGCTTCTAAGTTAAAAATAAAATAACTTAAGAAAACATATAACTGAGTGAGGCTTAATGCCTTCTCTGAATTTGTCTAGGTAAATATCTATGACTTTGAAAAAGTTGCCCACATTTTCTTTGCATAATTTAAAATGAAGCATATGAGAATTCATTTATATCTGTTATATTAATGAATTTTAATAGGAATTATGATAAAATAATTATCATTCATTAGCTTCTCATGTTTGAATACTGTGCATATGACTAAAAATGTAACAAAATTAAATTGTAAAGGTACTATAGCATAAAAGACAAACTTTAATGAATTTCAAAATAATACTATATTTAATTTTTAAATAGATATTGTTATAGATATTTTAGAACAACACAAGATACTTATTTTACATGAAAATATTTCTTCTTCTTTATTAAAAGTTTGAAAAGTTGTAATATGGATCACAAGTTTTACAGAAAAACTCTCAGATCTTGTCCAGAATCCACATGTCCTTGAACTTTTCATATAAATGTCTACTATTTGCTTTATTATGTGTTCTGTCTTCTGTGTATTCTCAAAGTGTGATTTTTAAAAAAGCTCCTCTATATAGTTAGTAGGAACCACTGATAGGTCTCATTCGCTGTCATCTTGATGAGGGGCCAAGGCTATTCAGCCGAAATTGCCAGGTTGAGTGGATATCACAGGCTTATTCAGGAAATAGAGGATGAATAAACATTAAAGCAAATTATTTTATAGGATTAGTTTATTTTAACACTATTTTATAATATTTGGGATCATTTATTTCTCAACTAGCAAAATTAAATTTTAAAGTCAGTCTCAAAACTAGAGGCTGCTGATATAAGTTTCAATGCAATAAAACACTTATTTTATTTGATGTTTGATGTTAACTGTCAAGTTGTAAGACTCTACAATAACCTGGGACACGGGCCTCTAGGCATGCCTCTGGGGTATTTTCTTGATTCTGTTAACTGAAGTTGGACAGTCTACCTTGTAAATTGTCTATAAAAGGAGGACAAGAGTTGAGCCTCAACATTCCATACATTCATGATCTCTCTTTCTGATTTTGGATAGGATGTTACCAGCTGCTTCATGTTCAGCTTTCTTTGTTTTCACACCACGATAAACTTAAATTGTCTTTTCTAGGGTATTTTATCATACTAGCAGTCAAGTAACTATGATAGCTACTAAACATCTGACCACAGACTTGTGAGTAGATGAACAGAAACTTCCTATTTCTGAATTAGAAATTTGGATCATAGATTTTTAATGCTCTAGTCCAAGACTTCTCCTTCCATCTTTCCATACTTCATGGAGGTCTCTATTCCATCAATATAAACACAAACCAAAAAATTCATCCATTTATTTTAGATATTTCAACATAATGAAATAAAGGCTTTATAAAATATTCATATAATTATGATTCATTGGTATTTATTGTAAAATATTCCTTTCATCTCTAACTTTATTAATTTTAATCTTCTCTCTTTCTCATTAACTAGGCTAAAGGTTTGTCAATGTTAATTTTTTCAAAGCAATCAATCTTCATTTCACTGATTCTTTGCATTTTGTTGTTGATGTTTTATATTTATTTTCATTTTATTTTTGAGACAGGGTCACTCTATGCAGCCATAGTTGTCCTGAAACTCACTATGTAGACCATGACAGTTTCAAACTCAGATAGTAACCTGCTTCTGCCTGTCTCCCAAGTATGAGAATTAATGTGATGCTTTTTTATTTCTGTTTCATAAGTTCCTGGTTTTATCTTGATTATTTTTTTAGATCTGCTATTTTTGGATGTTGTTTGTTTTTGTTTTTTTCTAACACTTTGATGTGCATTATCAAGTTTATTTGTATTCTTTCTTATTTTTAACATTAATATTTTCTGAGTATAGTATTTTGTCTGCATAAACATATGGGTACCATAAGGATGAAGTAGTCCTGAAGCAGATATCAGATTCCTCAGTAACAGATGATTGTAAATCACCAAGTGGCTGCTGTGAATTGTGCCCAAGTCCTCTGGAAGAGCAACTAGAGCTATTAACAACTCAGCCATTGCTCCAGTCCCTAACTCTATGATTTTTTTGGTATAAACACTCAAGACTATAAACTCCTATAAGGATTTCTTTAGTTTTATCCATGGAGTTTGGTATACTGTATTTTCATTTTCATTGATACTGGGAATTTTTTAATTTAATTTTTTTGAGGTTTTAATATAATTATATATTATCCCCTTCCTTTTCCTCCCTCCAAACACTGCCATATTCCCCTCCTTGATCTCCTTCAATTCATGGCTTCCTTTTTTCTCTGGTTGCTGAGGTTGTTAGTGGTGATGGTGTATATGTGTAAGTATCTTTTTAAAAAAAATTTTAAGTGATCCATGTATTATTTGGTAGGGCGTTGTTCAAGCTCCATGACTATGTGTTTTCTATTGTCAGATTTTAGACCATCTTAATGGGATTTAGTCTTGGTGATGGTCAATGTACATGCTTAAATTGCTCATCAGTAGTGGACCCATCTCAGATAGGTACAAATTTTCCATGGGTTCTTACTACAGAATTTCTGAAGTCAGTGCTAGACTCATGGGGTTCTACTGATGCTCCTCAGGGGCTGAAAACAAAGCAGAAATGGACCCTCTGGGGTCCGCCCATAATATAACAGTTGCAAGCAAAATGTCTTGTATTATAGACACTCAGGAAAATACAGCACTTATTTTTTTATATATGTTGCACTATATGGAATAGAAAAACTTTTAATACTACCATAATTTTAAAAATGGTTGACTAAAATTTTGTAAGGTTGATATGAGTGTGCCATCCCCTTACTAAATTCAATTTTGTCAAATGATTAAATTTATAATTAATATTAAATTCAAAGATGAGACAAAAATGATTATATAAATGCCTACAGTTGAAATGTAACTCTAATTCATTAAATTACTTCAAGAATTATAAATCTTACCCTATAAATACAAGCAAGTGTACAATAATGGAAACTTTGAAAATCTTATTTTTCTTGACTTAATGCTATTTGACTACAATTGGACATGATTTTACTTTTCAAATATTTTTAACAAAGTTGAAAACTAATAGTCTAATCAATTACAATACCAAGCCAATGCTAAAGCCACATTTCAAACTATCATAAAATTAGCTCTATATGGCAAATGGGATTACATTTATTATTATATGTTGATTAAAATAATTTCACAATTAGTGATAAACCAATCTCCAAAATGCATAAGATTAGGACCACATCTATGAAAGTGAAAGTTGCTCCTCACTCCTTTATAACTAGCTGTTGGCTCAGCTGAAATCCAACAAGCCTTGCACTTCAAAATTGCATGGCATTCTTGCTAGTTTAATTTGAAGTAGCTCAAGAAGACATTCAAGATTTACTTCAAAGTGTAAGCTCTCTCTGAGCCAGATACTTTTTACCACTTTGTAGTGTAGTGACTTGGCTGATCTCAATCAAGTTACCTAACATTGGTGAATTGAGTTCCTTTCTCCAGAGAAATGTGGATAATAAAGAAGTTTATGTTTTGCAGTATATGAAGTTTAGTAAGAATATATTACTATCTTCTTCTATTCTTACTTAATTTATTCAAAGAGTTTTGTAAGTATGTCTTTTTATTTTAACTAAATTAAGTTCGGCTAATTCTACAAGTCAGCCTTCATAATTGCACTTCAGTCATAGTGCCTGTTCTCAGTAGGTGTCCATAGCTACATGAAACATAAAATATATGTTAAACAAATAGTAATTTTTATATGTTAGGTCTTCAATATACAATTTATAAAATCTAAATATATAACTCTTGATAACAGAAAGCTTCCAAGAGAGAATTTGAATATTAAAGTCTGTTCCTTTCAAGTAGCTCTTAGCAGTCCTTGGCTACACTTTAGTTGGAAATGGTTTTCATGCCAAGCATGCATTTGATTATGAAAACATTTTGAAATGTCAAAGGCTTTATTGTTAGTAATATATCAACACCATCATATGTCACACATCACTGACTTCCAATCTTCCTCCACACCCTTTTCTAGTACTCAGTCTAACTTTCTGAAACTTTAAGGCACATCATTTTATAAGCTATATTATCCTTTCCTTTTTATTTCAATGACAGGTGAAATGGATGGTCACTGACTCTAGAATAAGAAGAAAAACATTCAGAACCCTTAGAAACTTACAGTTATTTAATTTTTTATTCTTGTTCTATGAAATTCTGATTTCTCAGTTTAGGGACTAAGGCCTGGAAGAAAAAAAAATACTTGTGAAAATGCCTCATATGAAGCACATAGAAATTGTTTATAAAGAGAACTAAAAAATAATGGTATGCAAACAACTTAATTATAAAAAAGGTGGGAATTGGAGCTGTAGGTTTATAATAGAATACTTTTCAAGCAAATATGAGATATGAGGTGCTGATTCATCAAACAAGCAAACAAAAAGGGAAGGAACAAAATAAATCATTTTTAAGTAGAAATAATTTTAAAAGATGGATTTTTAAAAGGATACATAAAAAAAGAAAATTATATGAAAAGTCATGTTATATTGTCAGTCAGATTAACATATCATCTCTGATTTGCTGCAGACAGCATGACAGGATGGCTACACATGGGCTGTGAATAAATTCATTATACAAGAAGACTGAAGTAGAGGTGAATAGATACATCATCCTGAAGCCCCAGTGGGTACTAGAGTGAGGCTATCGTATCAGAGGTATTCCGAGGGGCTCCTTTGATGGTGGTGATAGTGGTTAGGGTTCTACTTTGTTAGTGAAATATTATTTTACTTAGATTAGTGTCCTAGAATAATTGGAGCTGGTACTTATTATGGTTCTCAAAAGTTTGACCTTGAATGAAGAATATCTGCACTCAGATAGAAAGATCTCAGCAGGCCAACCCATCCTAAACTGGCATCCATGATTCACAGGTAGGCATTGTTGTATAAATAATAATTTCTTGCTTGTTTAGTTTTCTTTATAGACATAAGCAATTTTATTACAATTAATTCAGAAATAAAAACATCATACAGCTAGTTTAAGTAAGCCATTGAGACACTTGAATAGTCCCAAACTGTATATATCACGGTGATCTTCTGCAAAGTCAGACAGGTACTTCAGAAGCAATGAACTTTCATTTATGGTTTTATATTATACTACCAATCACATTTTATACAGTTATACACCAATGCACATACAAAACAAGTGGACAAGCAAAGGTAACCTAAAAAAAATTGCAGACAAATCACCTAGATTCAAAAACAAGAACACACTGTCTGTGGTCTCCAGGAAACACACTTAACTAACAAAATTCAGTAGCAAAGGACAGAAAATAAATTACTATGCTAATAGAATATAGTCCACATCAAAATTAGTTAGCAAAGGAGAGACACCACATATTTAAAAAGAGAATGATTTACTAAGAACATATAACAGTTACAAACATTTATACACATAAAATTCAAATCCCTAATTTCATACTATAAGGCATAAAAGCCTGCAGAGGTCCTGACACAATAGTAAGTGAGTTCAATACTCCACTCTCATATTAAGGTAAGTCCTCAAAGCTTCAGGCAAAGGAATTTTAGAGCAAAAAAAAAAAAAAAAAGACAAACAAAAACAACAACAATAAAAAAATTAAAAATAATAAATAAAAAAACAAGGAACAACTGGAATTAAAACATATATAGAGAGAACATTCCACCCAACAAATTGGAGATACACAATCTTCTCAGGGGCATATAAAATCTACTCCAAGAATTGATCGTATCATAGACCACAAACCAAGTCTCAAAGAATATCAGAAAAAAAGAAAAAGAAAAAAGAAAACACTGCAGATATTTCATCCCATCAGAACACAGTGGAATAAAACTAGAAATCCTCAAAAGAAACTACCTAAAGTATAAAGTGGATGGAGATGAAATGGTGCATTTTTAATAAATAGTGAACCAGCCATTCAAGAAAGCAGAGAGGAAACTAACATAAGATACCTCTGGTCAAATGAAAATGAGATTAATTCTTTATGAAATAAGAAACCAACTGAAGGCAACAGTGGCCTTGCTTAATACCTAACTGATGCTCTTTTTCTGATGTTGGCATGTCTCAGCACACTGGTAAATACCAGAACAGTGTCTACATTCTAACAGCATAAATGATTCATTTTTTGAGGATCTCCAAAGTCCAACCAGGAAACCTCAACTTCAGGTCCAAAAGATGAAGTTTATGCACTGAAGAAATGTTTCCACAGTTAACAATACTTTTTGTCACATACCATGCTTGTCTTTCTGGGTATGGGTTACCTCACTCAGGATGATTTTTTTCTAGTTCCATTTTTTTTTTTTGCCTGTAAATTTCATGGTGTGTTTATATATATATATATATATAGCTGAGTAATACTCCATTTTGTATTACATTCTCTTCATTCTATCTTTGGATGCCTCATCCAGCCTTGATTCAGGGGGAGGAGCTTGGCCCTGCCTCAACTTGATATGTCCATGCTTTGTTGACTCCCATGGGAGGTCTGTGTCCTTTCTGAACAGAGACAGAGGAATGGATGTGGAGGGGAGGGGGGGGGGGGGGTTTAGATGGGAAATGGGAGAGGGAACAGGAGAATAGGAGGGAGGGGGGACTTTGGTCAGTATGTAAAATAAATGAAAAAATAATTTAAAAAAAATATATTGGATTTAAAAAATTAAAATAAAAAATACTTGTTCTTACAACTCCTGGTTTCAATTCCCAGCACCAACCTGAAAGCCCATAACTCTCTATAACTCCAGTTGCAGGGGAATCCAGTCCACATTCCTAGCCTCAGAGAAGACAACACAAATGTGCACCTTCATATATGCAGGCAAAAACACATACACAAAATTTAAAATCAAAGACATATTTTTTTAAGACTACGTTTGAGGTCTCATAATGATTAATATGCTTAAAATATTAAACCAAACTATAAAGTTAGAAAATTCCACCAGTGTTCCTAAGTAATCTAAAACCTAATAAATCCTTTACAAAACATAAAAAGTTATATTGATGAACCATACAATCTTTGTTTCCATGTCTACTTAACAGGTAAAGAAAAGCCTTCTACCTTGTGCTATCTTTCCCTTAGAGGAAGCCTGTTTAAGTGAGCCCAAAGTTGAAGCTGATGAAAGTCACCTGAATGTAAGTAGGAGCTGAAGAATGTGTAGTACAGTTTAAGTGCACACCATCTTCTACAAGAATGCATAGAAACTGAATACCTTCGGCATCAGAAAGCAAGACTCTTGGAAATGTTAATTGGTGTGAGTTTTCTGGTACACAGAACAATTCAAAAATATAAAGCTAGAGACACGGAGAACTTCTAGCCTGATATAACAAAAGCAGATTCAGAAATCAGAGGAATAATAATGTATGGAAACTGACTGAAAGTTACAGAGAAGATGCCATCAATGGAATGGAAAGAGTTAAATATAAAAAGCTACAATTTATTAGATGGTTGAAAAATTTAAAAGTGGGATTTCAGGAAGGACTGGGAGGAGAAGAGGGAGGGGAAACTACAGTCATCAGGAGGTAATATATGAAAGAAGAATAAATTTTAAAAATATTAATAAATTAATTAATGACTTTTAACTAAGAGGTTAGTTTTGAAATTAGATAATAGTATAACAGGAAATTAGATACAAGATTTTTTCTGTGCATCCATAATCAGTATTCAAATATATATCTTTAAAGCTGAGCATGGAGGCTCATACTTGTCATCCTACCATTTGGTGGCCAATCTGAGGAAAGAGGATTGCCAGGAGGTCAAACCCAGCCTGAGCTACAGAGTGAGACCTTGTCTCCAGAGAAACAAAGACAATAGAACTCAAAGGGCAGTTCCTATGAGCTGCTTTCTTCTACCTACCATAATCCCACAGAGACCTCCCCTCACAGATCTCATTTGTCACGCACTATTATGGCTATCTAAAATCTACAATTTTGCTCTACATTCTCTCCTTCTAAGTTTAGGGAAAATCCAGTTATTCTACTTTAGGAAAAATATTTTACCAGACAGTTTTTTGTTGTTGTTCTTGTTGTTATTGTTACCCCCTCCCATAAAAATGTTTGTTTCCTTTTTTATTATCTAAATACATTTTCACACTAGCAGTTCCCTTGGCATCTTTGCACTACTTATGGATGATTTACTGATTTCTTTCTATTTGTGTCCATTTGTATCTTAAATTTGCATTTTGAGACACCATATCTGAAGAACACAAATTTACTTTTTCTTAATAAAATAGTTGTATGTGTTCCCTATATTTTGCCTTTTAAAGTTTTCTTTGAGAATTTCGTACATGAATACTGTAGGAACGTCCTTCCATCCCTCCCCCTCCCTCTTAAATTCCTCTATTTCCTGAGGAAGACTGTAGTCCTTCCCTCTGCAGTCATTCGTTGCCCATAGCTTTTCATCCAAAGGTGGGATCTTGTGAGATTAACGCCATCCATGTAGTAGCTACATCAACTGGTGTGCTCATTATGCAGGTCTCTTTATTCAAACATATTGTTGAGATTTAATGATGCAGCTTCCTTCTCGTGTACCGTAGATCGACTCTCACGGCCAATGTCCTGGCCTTCTGGCTCAGAACATCTTCCTTTCACCTCTTTTGCAATGTTCACTAAGCTTTTGGTGTAGAAGTTTCATTATACACTTTATAAATTATATAGTATTAATTAAGAAATTGCTAGATCCCAGTAACCTTTATATTCCTATGGAAAAAAATCCTAGGCATTAGGTTATTGTGAACCCTTTGCCACGTGAAATGTCATGTGAATATATTTTATAATTTCTAGAAATTTTCCCTGTCCTCATACAAAAATTATTTAATGTGGACTATGAGATATTTAGTAATTGACATTTTCTCAGAATTCGAGAATTCATGAGTTCTTTAAATTGTTGCTGTCATTTGACAAATACATATATTATTGTATTTAAAATCTTTTACATAAATTTTACATTACTTTATGTAGTTAAATTGTATGAAAGCACTATTAAGAACCAGGAATTGTACTATATTAACTTTATTAACTTTTTCATTTTTTAATTAATTTTATGTATGTGGTGGCAATGTGTGCCTCATGATGTATGTGTGGGGGTCAGAGATTAACTTGAGGGAGTCAGTTCTTGTCCTCCACAGTATGGGATCTGAGGATCAAACTCAGGTGGTCAAATTGGTAGCAAATGTCTTTACATGTTGAGACATTTCACCAGTTCCAAGTTTAATTATTTTTAATAATTATATACAGAAAGCTCAAGAAAACTGATATTATACAAGTAGCTATTATTTCTACTTAATTGATTATCTAAGAAATATACTTGGTAAAGTAAAAATCAACCACAATGATTCCCATGTAGGCAGTGATAAGCTGAACACTGCATTACAATATCATTTGCACAGTTTTCTTAAGCCAAACTTCCTCTAATTTTATAATTCTAAACATATGACAGTAAAACTACACAGAACAGTATTCTAATGTTTGTGAAGCTGTTATTTTTAATCAACAATTTTAAGTACATTCTCACTTGTCAAACATTTTCTAACATATATAAATTAACAATGTCTGTTGGACATGGGTACTATAACACTTGAGAACTCACCACAGCTGTAGTTGCTTGTACAAGAACTGTATAATGTCACAGGACTCAATAATCCCATATGGATTTGGGAGGAGCTCAAAAGGCTGTCTCTATTCCTTGATGGGGAGCTATTTGAAACTAATGACTTCTGAGGG
The DNA here is from genome assembly GCF_903995425.1 of Onychomys torridus. Taxonomy (NCBI): domain Eukaryota; kingdom Metazoa; phylum Chordata; class Mammalia; order Rodentia; family Cricetidae; genus Onychomys; species Onychomys torridus. Next base: position 39,334,729 of record NC_050454.1, on the reverse strand, counting down.
ATGGAGAGTCAGTTGTTGTTAGGAGGGTAACCTCTGGAAGCTGACTGCGCCACATTGAACAGTCCTATATTCATGTACATACTTTGAGCAATAATTGAACTCAATGGATCACAAAAATATAAAGAATAAACCATGAAGTTGGATGAGGATGTGAAGGGGAAGGGCTTGGGGGAGCAGCACTGTGGTAGTGAGGGGTGATTATGATCAGAATACATTTTCTACATGTATGAAATACTCAAAGAATAAATAATTTTAAAAGATTATCATTTTCGCCGGGCATTGGTGGCGCATGCCTCTAATCCCAGTACTCAGGAGGCAGAGGCAAGCAGATCTCTATGACTCCCAGGCCAGCCTGGTCTACCAAGCGAATTCCAGGAAAGGCTCAAAGCTACACAGAGAAACCCTGTCTTGAAAAACCAAAATTAAAAATAAAAATTAGCATTTTCTTTAAGAAACAAGCATTTTAAAATTCACAGGTTGGGATCTTTCTTCCTTTTATAAACATCCAAAATATTTCCATTGTAATTATTGGCATAGTAAATACACAGCTGCTTCTCATTTTTGAATCTATACATAAATTGTTTAAACTGAATATATAAAAACTAAGAACTACACATGATAGAAAACATACTATTTGTTTTTCTTAAATTGGCTTAGTCAACATATGATGACCTCTGATATATCTATTTTCCTGTATGTGGAATAATTTAGTTTTAGTTTATTGCTGAAATTTTCTGTTTGGTATATGTACCACATATTTCTTATCCTTAAATCTGTTCTTAGATACCATTCTATTTTTCCATAAATTAGCTATTGATAATGAGCAAAATACACAGTTTTAACACACACATACATACAGAGACAGAGAGACAGATATATAGACAGATGATAGGCCAATACATAGATAAGTAAATAGATAGATAAACAGGCAAATAGATAGACAACAAACATTTGAGTTATAAATTTAATTATAATATACAATAGTTTATAGTATTTGATACATGTCAATGTGCACAACATCTAAGAACACATTTATAACACAATGTTCATACTTCTCATCTAAAATTTCAATTCAGACACTGAAATACATAGTAACATAAATTCAGAATTTAAAAAAAATATAGTCTAATTGAAAATATATGCTGAAGTCACCTGTTCATATGTTTCAGCACTTCAGTGTTTATTTAGCTTGCTGGGTAATCTTATGGAAGCTGAGTCCCAATTTTGGGACCCAAACTACTTTTATCCTGGCAGTCTGTAACCTAACAGGTCTGGCTAAAACAGCCACCCCAAGCCACACCTCCCTCACCAACAAAGTTCTTTTTGTTTGACAGTCTCCAAGTTCCTGATCAATGCAGGTGGGAAATAGTTTCAGAAAGTTTTCTTAAAAGGTGATATCTGGTTTGTGTGTGTGTGTGTGTGTGTGTGTGTTGTTTATACCCCAAAACAATGTGCTAGACAAAACAGTTGTTCCTCTATATTTGTGCCAATTGCAAGGATAATTTATTATTGCTATAAACTCAAAATTTTGATCATAACTCAAAGCTTCTTTAAACATTAAACAGATTTATTTATGGAATTATTGATATAATTAATTTACTTTATATTACTAAGTATAAATTAACACTTGATGAATTATTTCATCATTTTAAGCTATTGCTAACCAAGCAAACCTGACTTTTCACTTTCAAAAGGATAACTGGATGAAAGAGTGTAAGAACCAGAGGGGGTGGAGGACACTAGGAGAACAAGGCCCTCTGAATCAACTGAGTAGAGTGCGTATGAACTCACAGAGACTAATGGAGCAAGCATAGGGCCTGCATAGGTCTGAATGAAGTTTTCTGAGTGTATATGATAGCTTCCAGTTTAGTGTTTTCATGGGACTCCTGAATGTGTGAGCAAGTGGGTCCCTGACTCTTGTGTCTTCCCTTGAGTCCTTTTCCTTCTGTTAGTTTGCCTTGTCCAACTTTGATGTAATGGTTTTGCCATCATATTATATTTTATTTTGTTATGTTTGGTTGTTATCTCTTAGAAAGCTGTTCTTTTCTAATCAAAGTCAGAAAGTGAGTGGACTAGGTTGGGAGAGGAGTAAGAAAGGAACTGGAAATAGTAGAGAGAGGGAAAACTATAATTAGAATATATTGTATGAGAAAAGAATCTATTTTTAATAAGAGAGGATAACTGGGATATACCACTTGTCATGGAGCTGCTATTAAAAGTAACAAAAGAAACAAATGCTGTTGGATGTTCTGTATGTCAAATGTGTTGCTCTGATTGGTTAAAATAAATAAAGTACTGATTGGCCAGTAGCCAGACAGGAAGGATAAGATAGGCGGGAAGAGGAGAAGGCTGGGAACAGGAAGCCTGAGGTGATAGACTGCCAGCCGCGGCCATGACAAGATGTAAGGTACTGGTAAGCCACGAGCCATGTGGCAAAGTATAGATTAATAGAAATGAGCTAAATATAAGAGTAAGAGCTAGACAATGGTAGGCCTGAGCTAATGGCCAAGCAGTTTAAATAATATAAGTGTCCATATGATTATTTTATACATGGGTTATGGGACCGCGGGGGCTTGGTGGCACCAGGAGAGAAGCTCTCCAACTACTAATGAATCAACAAAATAACATTAATTTGATTAATTTGAAAACTATTCTCCCTTTATGGTGGCCACAATTCCACAAGAGAAACTTAGAAGCAGGTTTTGTCACATTAGTTTTTTAACTTTATTTTCTTAAAATCTCAGCAAACACAACAAAAAAGCACAGTACAGAAAGAAAAAGGCTTGAAATGCTAATACTAATTAATGACATTTAAGAATTTTTTTCATTCTGAAAGCTAAACAGATAGTAAAATGGATAAGAGTGCTGGCTGTTCCTCCAGAGGACCTGAGTTTGATTCCAAGCAGCCAGATGGTGGATCCTAATCATCTACAACACCAGTTCCAGGAGATCTAGTGCTTTCTCATGGCCTCCACAGGCACCAGAAACCTGTGTGGTACACAGTCATACATATAAGCCAAACATTCATATTCTTAAAAAAATATTAAAATAAATTTAAAAAGAATTACCCTTTCTGATTGAACTCTTGATTTAAAAAATAAGAGAGAAATGACTAAAGAACAGAGACTGTTGAGTGGAGTGGGGAGAGAAAAAGTGAATGAAGGAAAAGATGGATAGAAAGAAGGAAGGAAAGCATGTTGATCAGACATGTAAGAAAATAGACCATAATATAAACATCTAGAGCCTGGGAATGAGGATTTCTCTGCCTTCTTTAAAATCTGAGTACTTGCAGAAGAATGAAATTAGATCAATTTCTATCATTGTGCACAAAAATCAGATTTGAGTGGATCAAAATCTCATTTTTAAAACTGAAACATTAAAACCACTAGAAGAAAACATATGCAGTACCCGACAAGATATAAGTGTTTTAAAAAAACAAACAAACAAAAACTTTCTGAACAGAATTCCATTAGTCAAGGAATTAAGCCCAATAACTGACAACTGTAATGTCTTAAAACTAAAAGTAATCTGTATAGCTAGGTAAAGAATTCATCACAGAAAGAAGAAACTCAGAGAATCTTTGCAACCTACACAGCTGACAAAGTATTAATATCCAGAAGATACAAGGACTCAAAAAACAATGAATCAAGGTACCAAATAACCCAACTAAAAATGGGGTAAGTGTTAGTTATTTGTGGTGCTCTTACCCTGGGAGGAAACGTCCTGAAACACGACAAATCCACAAAAGAGTTTTTATCAAGATAGGAGAGAAAGAGACAGACGTGAACAGGCCTGTGGGAAACACACGTGGTCAAGAGGGAAAGAGAGGCAGGTGCAAAATGATGCCAGTTTATAAAGGGTGGGCCGCGCATGCGTATAGGAACTCATGTGGCTACTCCATGCATGTGCGTAGATCACATGGCTGCACACATGTTTTACACAACCACGCAAAGCCATGGGTTCCTAGTCACACAAGATGTTTTGACCCGGAAATGGCTATTTTGCACCACACATAACTAGGCGGAAGTGTCTAGGTCTGCAGTGCATGCCCAACCATGGGGGCATGTTGTAAATTCATATCAGTAAGCATCTAAACAGAGAATTCTCAATAGAAAAAAAAAAAAATGACTAAGAAATAATTCAAAAAGTATTTAGCATACTTTATAAACAGGGAAACTAAATAACGCAAATTGTAATGGAAACTAAAATAATTGAAATTTCATCATGTTTGTCAAAAGGATAAGATCAGCAAAACAAATAAGAAAACAATGCCATCAACGTTGTATAGAAAAAGAAACCTTTATTTACTGTTGATGGGATGCAATGTGGTTCAGCCACTGTGGAATCTAGCTTGAACAATCATAAAAAATAAAAATAAATCTGCCATATGACCTATACCACAACTGAGAAAATACTCAAACTACTGGGCATTCTATTCAACAGATACTTGCTCATCTATATTCATCATTACCCAATTCACAATAACCAAAAATGGAAACAAATGTCCTTCAACATATGAATGAATGATTAAAATGTAGTACATATATACAACGATGCACTATTCAACTGTAAAGGATAATTGCAAAAATTTCAGAAGTGGATGAACCTAGGAAAGATTATACTGAGTGAGGTAAATCAGATTCAGAGTGATAATGTCACCTGTGGTTTCTAGCTCCAAATCCTCAGACATGGAGTATAGAACATGAAGTAACCACAGAAACTTGGAAAGTATAAAGCGTCCATGGTGGAGGGGACGTGGAAGGGAATTACCAAGATAAAGGTCATGTGAAGTTGAAAATGAAATAAAAGGAAGGTGCTCTTTCAGAATCCTTTGAAGTCCTGCCTCTAGTTTCCTTTCAAGGGGCCCCAGAAGAGACACTAATGGTGAGAATAATCTGCAGGAAATGAATCAAAGTACACCATGCTCTAAAGTCCATCCACTTTATTCCTGTAAGACAAAATTCTATCCACACAGCTTCAGTTCCGTTCTCACACTCAGCTCCTCTCCGTCACTTTTGTTCCTGTTCTCTCATTGTCCTGGTTCTAACTAAGCTCTTTTGTTCTCCACCTCATCTTTGTCCTCTGATCCTCCACTCATTTTGTTCCTTCCTCTCTTACCCTCCTTAGCCAACTCCAGTTCACCTACAATATGCAAAAACTCTGCCTTCCTGCTTCCTGGTCAGGTGCTGGAAGCTAGCAATTCTGCCTCAATACTTCACTGTACCTGGTATGCAAAAAAACAAAAAAACGTCTTTTGTTCTGAGTCAATTGTTCTGCAATGCCACTAGGCCTGTGAGAGGAAGGAGGGCCTGAGCTTCATTTGCACAAGAATTAAAGCTATGCTCCTAGTAGCTGTCCCCCAGGAGGTGTTTCTAGAAGGGTGTTTACCTTAAATCAGGAGACTATTTGCTCTTATGGCCTAGGATGCTTGAGAAGTATTTCAGATAAATACACTGTTAGAAGTTCTTGGAAGCATACATATCATGCTGCAGGAATCAAGACTCCTTAAACCATGGCTTGACCTTTGGAAAAGTGCTTGACCTTTCCAAGTAGTAGTTTTTGTGATAGTAGCTGGATTCCATTACATTTTCCTGTGGCTTGGAGCAGGGCTCCAAGGGTTGAGGAAGTATGGAGGTCAAGAGAAAAAGAAAAGGAGAGAACAAAGAGAAATAATACCAGGGTTGTTCAATAATGCTCCAAAGAATGGTATTGTTTTATACTTACCTAATATTAATCATATGCAATGCATATAAGTGTATGCCTATGTAAAATTACATAAGTGCATGCAATATATACATTATAGTACATATGTGTACATACATATACATACATTTTTAAAGGCCATTAAATAACCAGGACTGCCTATGCTCCCACTGTTAGGATTCTGTCACTCCTCCTGCTTCATGACCGCACATGGGCAGGGCAGTCCAGTAGCTAAGTCTTACATCATCAGTGTGCTTTGTAATTGAACAAATGCACACAGCATGGACACGAAATCCATGCATGTGTGGCATAGCTCTGAAAGTACACATATACATGTGCAGGGGAATCCTTAAAAAGTCAGACACACAGACTTCTCCCCTCTCTCTTCTGCTCTCCCCACTCTCTCTCCTCCTCAGGTGTCTCTCCAAGAGGCCTGGCCACGCTCTCTTCTGCTTCCCTCCCCCGCCCCATCCTAATAAAGTTCTGATACTGGGTTTTGTTGTGCATCACGACCTTACCTCGAAGGATAACAGTGTCATATTATTTTTTTTTAAACCAACACCCACAAGAACAATAGACTAACAAAAACCCAAGTATAATAGGAATGAAAAACCTCCTTTCAAATGGGTGGTCAAGGTAGTTTAAGTGACTCAAAAAACAATATAGATCATCAGTGTAGCCTTCATTTTCTCTCAGGGGTTGAAGGAGGTGGGCCCATTTTGCTGAAGACAACACACACTTTCTAAACAGAAGTCAGGCAGTGTGAGTTGGATTTGACCTAAAAGCCTATTTCCTGTGGTCTAGCATCCATGGACCCAGAAAAGTGCAGTGTGAGTTACCAAGGGAAAGATGCAACTAAGCAGTTTACCCAGCTGTAACACCTGTGAGCCATGGTAATTAGCAGCATGGCAAGATACACCAAAAGGAAGAAATCAGTGTCACTCACTGGAAACTAAGAACTGTGTAATTGGACTTAAGACCCACTCAACAGGAGGGAAATCATGCTTAGTATTATTCAGATTTCTAGTGCTATTAAGGTAGTGGAACTCAGGAAAGAACCTACTACCACTACTTTGCTAGATCAGCATAATTTCTTACTATGTTCTAAATCTTATCCTTATACCCATATAAGTGTAAAAACTATTTCTCATCAAAGAAGCCTCTCATTTTTATTTTTACTGTTTATGGAGACCATGAAAAACTGATAAAATGCAGAGATCAAAAGATCATGGGGAAGCCATCCTTAACTGATACATCTACACTAAAGTCCTGCATCTGTGGCTCAGGCAACATCTAGGAAGAGGCGGTGGAAAGATTCTAAAAACCAAACTATCAGGAAGTCTGGTGTGAAACAATTTCTCCTAAATGAGACTGCATGAACAAGGCCAGAACAAAGGCAATAGTGATGAACTTGTCAACAGGGAAAAAATATTTACAATGTCCAAACACTAACCATAGAAGTAAAGACAACTAGTGAATTCTGCGAGAATGAGCCTCTCTCAGGGACAATCTCCTTATTGATTGTATATTGTGGAATGGTCAGTCTTGAAATAGTATACAGATTAATAATCGAATGAACTTAGCAGGTTGTATTTATATATTTGTATTTTACACACACACACATATATTTGTGTGGTATTTCACAAACACACACACATTTGTGTTGTATTTCACACACATATACACATATATTTGTGTGGTATTTCACACACACATATTTGTGTGGTATTTCACACACACATATATTTGTGTTGTATTTTACACACACACATTTGTGTTGTATTTCACACACACATACATATATTTGTGTGGTATTTCACACAAACATATACATATATTTGTGTGGTATTTCACACACACACATTTGTGTGGTATTTCACACACACACATTTGTGTTGTATCTCACACACACATATACATATATTTGTGTTGTATTTCATACACACACATTTGTGTTGTATGTCACACACACATACATATATTTGTGTGGTATTTCACACACACACATTTGTGTGGTATTTCACACAAACATATACATACATTTGTGTGATATTTCACACAGACACACACATTTGTGTGGTATTTCACACACACATATATACACATATTTGTGTGATATTTCACACACACATATTTGTGTTGTATTTCACACACACACAAATATTTGTGTGGTATTTCACACACACACATATATACTATATATAATATGTGGAAATAGTAATAAAAAAGAGACTGAACTCTCAAGAATGGCAGAGACATGGGAAAGACTTGAGGAAAGCTGTTTGAAAGGAACAGCAGGAGAAAAAGGGTGGGAGAAAGTGATGCAATTTCTATTTCAATGAAAAAAAATTTAAAGGAAAGAAAAATAAATACTTTTCATAAAGAGATACTATGAGAATTATTGAGAAAGTAGAGCAATAGTGACTAGATCTGCACTGAGTCTCTACTGCTAAAAATAATTTTCAGTACTAATACAGTAAAAGACATAAGAATCAGTGGGGAAAAACTGAACAGTGGGAGCCTGTTAAGGGGTAGGAAAGAGCCATTACAAAAACAGATGTGTCACTTCAGGGAAATCTTACAAGGATAAATTTTTTTTAACTATCAATTAAGATTAAGCCATTAATCCTCTTAATCAAAGAGAAAAGAAAATGCCTTGATTATCCAAAAACTATCCTAATCAGAAATACAACTAAAACTTGTCTGATGAATATTCTATTTAAATGACTATTAAGAAGTGCCACTGTGGGCAACTCAATGTGGTAGAAGCATGTAAGGTTTAAAAAAATTAAAATCATTATATTCCAAGATTCTCACAAATAATGAAAAACAGAAGACTTAAACCTTGGAAGATAGCATTTAATATAGCTTAATTGTTAACAGATCTCTTACAGCTCCTGCAGTCATACCCAGCTATCTGGTTATCCACACTAAGATAGGAAAATGTTATCCAATGTTTTGGATAGCTAAGACTACATATAGTTTAATATACAATACTGATTTCTGGTGTAGTCCTTCAAAATCTATTATACAATTTTTAGCATACCAGTATCCACGTCTATCAACCAGCTTCTTGATGATGCCAGAATGATTATTGCCACCCAGACTGTCTTATCTGCTAGTGTCCAGGCATTATCTCTAAATGCCTGATTAACACTGGATATTTTTATATTCATACAGAAGTAGCACCAGGGTGGGAAGATATGGGCATAGTAGAGTTGATCTCATACTAAATCTAGACTAAGTTACAGAAAAAGAGAATGCCTGATATAAGAGTCCATCACAATGGCTTAATTCTGAACTATTTAGGCCATGTAAGATTCATCTTTGGTTCTTCTCTCAGAAAGCAAACAAGAATCAGAAGTTGAAAAATACATTACACTAATCTAAATATTAAAAAAAAACCTTTGGACACTAACAGAACATTTTTAGAGATGGTGTGTGTGTGTGTGTGTGTGTGTGTGTGTGTGTGTGTGTGTGTGGTGGGGGTTGGGGGGTACTTGCCTATTTACATGTGGAGAGACCAGAAGAGGAGGTCAGATGTCCTGCTGTAATAGTCTTTCTTATTTATTGCCACAAGACTGTGTCTTTCAATCAATCTCAAGTTAGGCTGGCAGCAACCAAGGCTTTGCAATCTTTTCACCTCCACTTTAGAGTTACTAGCCCATTTTTTAAGATGGGTGCTTGACAATTGAACATAGGTTAACGTTTGTGCTGGAAATGCTTTTACTTTCTGACCTAGTTCAATTTCTATTACCATGAAAAACACTATTACCAAAAGCAACCTGGGGGTAAAAGACTTTATTCAACTTGCATGTCCACATAACAATCTGTCATGAAGGCAGCCAAAGTAGGAACTCAAGCACAACAAGAACCTAGGGGCAAGACCTCAATAAGAGGCCAAGAGGCCTGCTGCTTACTGGCTTACTCCATATGGCTTGCTCAGCTTGTTCACTTTTACAACCCAGGACCCCTCACCCAGAGCAGCATGGCCAAGAATGTTCTAGGCTCTTGTACATTAACAATCAATCAAGAAAATGCCCCCACATACTTCTTTACAGGCCAATCTGATGGAGGTGATTCTTCAATTGAAGCACCTTTTCCATCTACGTCTAGATTGTGGAAAATTGACAAAAAATGACTAACAAATTTGCTGAGCCATCTCTACAGCAACCAAAGGTCTTTCTAATAAGGTCTTTCTAATATATCAATGAAAAAGGTATTTTCCTATATTTTGTCAAAATAAACAAGGTTATGTTAAGCAACATGTACAGAAATCATTCTAATATGAGATGGCCTTTCTTTTTCCACCCCCTAACAGCAACATTTGATCATATCATCTGTAGCAGGAATCTTAAATGGTCTTGTTAATAAAATCAAACCTGAGCCTGGTTATTGGGGTGAACGCTGAAAGATCAGAGATGCAGAACAAGCCACATCTACCTCACCTCGCCAGTTCCTCTGGAAGCCTCTGAGACCTCATCCAGAATGGTTCTCAGCTGGACTGTGCTGCTCAAAAGCCTGAAAACTTAACCAGCCAAAAGCTTAACCAGCCAAATGCTGCTAGTTTCTGGTCCTCATGTCTTATATACCTTTCTGCTATCTGCCATCACTCACTAGGATTAAAAGCTCACTTCTTGGGATTAAAGGCATGAGTCATCATGCTTGGCTGTTTCCAATGTGACCTTTACCTCACAGAGATCCAGAGGGATCTCTGCCTCTGGAATGCTAGGATTAAAGGTGTGAGTGCCACAGCCTAACCTCTATGTTTAATATTGTGGCAGTTCTGTCTCTGACCCCAGATAAGTTTATTAGGGTGCACAATATTTTGGGGAACACAATACCACTACAATCATTTCCTAGTTAATGGTGGTAGGGGAAAAGACATCTAAGCAAGACACACTAGCTGTTCACTATCATGGAGCAAAATGCTTTATGGACACCAGTCATTTACTCCTATGATTCATTCATAATGCTTCATGTAAATGCTGGTAATGCAAGTGATCCCAGAGAGGAGTTGAATATGAAAGCAGTGGGAAGGGAAAAGGAGGAGAGAGGAACTGTCAGAGTTGAAGAACAAAGTAGCATTTTTTCTACTGCATACCAAATTCTCACTATGATAACATAAATGTCTGCTGAGGATGTGGATAGCGATTCTTGATGATAGTTAGCAGTTTAATAGGAAGAAGTTAAAGTTCCAATTCAAGACCCAAAGAGGTAATAGTTGAACCAAAGCAGAGGAGCTCCATTCTATAGCTGGAGTGGAGACTTTTCAAGCCCATTGGAGGAGGGTGACACAGAAAAATAAAACATGTCTATCTGCTAAGTAGGACAGGGTACTTCATGAAATTTAATGAAGAAAGCTGTTGATAAAAAAGAATACTAAGGACATGTTTTATCCATGTCTTTTTGCAGGTCTACTTCTGTTTAATTTTTAAGGGGTCATTGGCACAAATGTTACTCTGGTATATTAAAAATGACTGTCACATTGGGATATTTTTTGGTTGGTTGATTTTTGATGTTGTTTTGTTTTGTTGTTTTATGAACTCTTTTTATTTTAAAATAGGATAAAATTTTATATTAGTGCTTTGAGAGGTTCATGCAACCCATTTTGACCTTATCTGCATATCCACAACCATCATCCTTTTTACCTCCTCAACTTTGTGTCTTAATTTTTAAACTTTCAAGACCAGTCTGTGCTGCCTAGATATTCTTGGATGTATGGTTTTTTCTCCTGTAGACTGGTCTAATCACCAGGGGCTACATTCTTAGAGAACACCCTTTTCCTTTTCAAAAAGCCAACGATTGCTAATAGCTGGAAGGTGAGATGTGGGCTTTGTGCCAAACTTCTTTCTTCATACTATAATTTGGTTTTGATTTAGCTTGGCCAGGTCTTATACATACTGCCCTAACCCCTTTGTGATCATATATGCAGCAGGCCTGCTGTGTTCATAAGATATGTTTTTATACATTCTGCCATACATTTCTGCAGTGATCCCCATCCTGGGGTGGGGACTATGCAGTATAAATGTTCCATTTAGGACTGAGTATTCAGTATTCTGTAGTCTCTTATTCTCTGTACCTTGACTAGTTGTGGGTCTCTGTATGAATCACCATCTATAGCAAATAGAAGATTCTCAGATGAGTGTTGAGAGGTACATTAATCTACATGTATAACAGAAAGTTATTAGGAGTCAGTTTAATGCTATGTCCATTTTTTAGAATAATAGTAGCAAGTTTTCCAGTAAGAGATTCTGGGCCTGAAAATGGTGTGAGGTATGAATTTTATGAATTTTATCTTGAGAGATTTCAGTAAGAAGTATTTCTTAGAAGTTCATAATTACACACAATAAACCAATAAATTTTGAGTCTAGCATAATCTTCATTAGTGACTTCATTCAGAAATTATGGCCATTGTGGGTATACCTGTACAAAATAAGACTGGCACTGCCCCAGGATATGTCTCCAGTAAAATGAAACAGGTTTTTTTTTTGTTTATTAAAATATATATCATATTACAGGTATACCACATTGCTGTGGATATCGCTCTGTGTAAATAAAGTTCTGATTGGCCAGTGGTCAGGCAGGAAGTATAGGCAGGACAAGAGAGTAGAGAATTCTGGGAAGTAGAAGACTGGAGGGAGACACCACCGCCAGCCACCGCCATGAGAAGCAACATGTAAAGACACTGGTAAGCCACAAGCCATGTGGGAAAGTATAGATAAGCAGAAATGGGTTAATTTAAGATAGAAAAAGTAGATAACAAGAAGCCTGCCACAACCATACAGTTTGTAAACAATGTAAGTTTCTGTGTGCATTCTTGGTTGGGTCTGAGCAACTGTGGGACTGGCGGGTAAGAGAGATTTGTCCTGACTGGGCCAGGCAGGAAAACTCTAACTACACCAGATATTCCTATAGGCCAAGTAGTCTTAGAAAGATCAAATTAAACTCTAAAGGATATGCTAAATAAACAGAAAGGGGTAATAATGACCCCCAGAAATAAACTGTGCAATGCTTTATTAGCTTTGAATTTTCCCAGTACTAATAAGAAAGGAACAACAGCTGCAGAGAGACACTGGGTAAGAGAAAAAAAAACCTCCAGAATTAAATCAGCCTGTATACTACAAAGATGTGCTGACTTCAGAATGGAATGTGTTATGTTGGGGATGAGGTTTTGCTTTTATTTCCACAAGAGAAGACTATCTATGGATACCATCAAAACTGATGAAGCTTTGATTTGAATAAAAGAGACCTCTTAATTAGAAGAAGTAATATTTCATGAACCAGTGTGACAATTTAATGTAAACTAATTTATACAACTTACAAATACTTTGCATTTGCTCAGATATAACTTTCCAATAGGGAACCTCCCCAAAATTAGGGTTGGGGAAGAATTTTGTTTTTGTCTTTTAGGAGAATGAAGGCTAGGAAATCTGAAGAATATTGGACAAATAAAACATCTAAAGAAAAAGGGACTGGAGAGATGGCTCAGAGGTTAAGAGCACCGACTGCTCTTCCAGAGGTCCTGAGTTCAATTCCCAGAAACCACATGGTGGCTCACAACCATCTGTAATGAGATCTGGTGCACTTTTCTGGCCTGCAAGCATGCGTTCAGGCAGAAGACTGTATACATAATAAATAAATAAATATTTAAAAAAAAAGAAAAAGAAAAAGGACAAATCATCCAGAAAAAACAAATATCCCATGAGAAAGAGTAAATTGGCCTAATGGTATATCATATATCTAAAAGGATAAATTTTCATGAATCTTCCTAAATGTTTGTTTCTACTGTTTTCTACAAACACATAATGCAAATGGTCTTTATGTAGTCCCAATTAAAAATTAAAGCTAGTTTTGGAGTTGGAGTGTGGCTCTCTCCTTCTTTAAACCCAAGTATGCTTGTTAAGGAAAAATGCAAAATCTCTGTATCATATCAGAAAGGCTTTCTAGATATGGGATGAGGAAAAATCAAAATTAAGGGACTATTCTTTTGCTAATAACTTCATAATTCTTTGGTGTTATTTTGACTCTTTATTTATAGATATTTTTATTTTATAATTAATTTAATTTTACATATCAGCCACAGATTCCCCTGTCCTCCCTCCTCCTACTCCCCAGTCTTCCTCACTATTTTGACTCTTTAAAACTTTCTTAATGTATGAATTTTATATAAAAATTTATAAGATTAATATGTATATACATATATTTTAACCTTTTTCTCATATTAATGGTCATATAGAATAGTAGCTAATTCTAGAAAGAAGGCTTAATCTGGCTTCCTGTATATGATTTTAGGTTTGAGCCTCTATCAGTTTTCTACAGTGAACCATTACCATGTCTAACAGTGACCTTTGAATTTTCCAAAAGGATGATGGAGTTCCACAATGAAGATTCCATCAGGACTATGATAATGCCACTAAGCTGACAAATACCACCTACAGATCAATTGGCTAAAAACTGCTCAGGACAATTTTAAGATGGCTAGCTGAGATGATCCAGCCTCACAGACTGCTATTGCCAGGACTTGAGACAAGCCCTGCACTTTCCCGTTATGCAGAAACCAGACAACAAATGATACAGCTACCTCTCCCAGGACTTGACAATTAATTTAAAAAATTTTTTTCAGGATTCCTTAAGGATACCTTTGCCCATGACAGCAGGAAGCAAAGTTAAGGACATGACACCTACATTCCCAAGAGGTAGGGTGGGTAGTTTTTGGTCATTCAGTGAGTTATGGCTATTTGTCATTGTTTGGGTGGTTGATTATAAGGTGTTATTGGTAATGGTCAGGAAAGAAGTTAAACAAAGGAGAATAGGTTCATAGTTCTTGTTTGAAAAAAAAAAGAGGATATAGATATAAGATGAAGGGTAGATTATTGAATCTACTTTGAAAAGAAAAAAAAGGAGAATATAGTTGTGATAAGATAAAAAGGTAGATTTTGAATCTACTAGTTTTAAATATTTTACATTGGATTAGATTTTTGTATGTTGTATATAAATTGTGTATTTATACAAAGTTGAGATTATTTTTGTTAGAACATACTGTACACATATTTCTACTCTTTTTCAAGGTGTTATACCTATACAGCTCATTTAACAATGCAATACAAGTTTCTAGTCCTTGAAAGTTATTATTACAAACTAATTAGGATATAAAGAAATGCCAATTGGTAGTTAGTCATTACAATCAAACTTGTAGTCATGTTAGATTTGTTTTCAAGGTCAAACAGATATATTTTAGATATTCTTCAAACACTTCAGAGATCTATAGAACATGACATTTAAGGTGTTCTAATAACATAGATTCTTTTTATTTTTATGACAATGTGATATGTTTGCTCCTGGCAGCACCAATCTACTTCAGAGAAGACAGTGAGCATCCAAAACATTCTTTATAGAGTTTACTTTCTTTGTGGCAAAAGTTAGCCACTGGGCAAGCAAGTGCCCTTACCTCAACTGCTGACAGTATGCTGTCCAAATGGACAAGTGGGACACAAAAAAGGACTGCCAAATCTTGCCAAGACAAGGTAGGAAGGCCCTTTAGAAAACCCTGCTTAATGGATAAGTCTGTCAGATATGCTAGACCTGTAGGCTAAAGATGGATGCACCAAGGTTGCAGAGAAAACTTGGGTGATTATCCAGGCAGCCAGCTGTTTCTGTTATTTCTCTCATTTTTGGGAATTCTCTTGTTTGCACTTTCTGGTACTCAGTTAATATTATTTCCTTCTTGAGTCTCTGAGGGAGTTGAAGACTAGATAGTTATAGTTGTTTTCCTTGTTAAGAAATTCAGAACAGAAACCCACTAAAAAGATGTAAATTGTATAAGTTTAAAAGACATCAAAAAATAGTGTTCTGTTGGTAATTACAAGTTAAGATAGAAAGTGAATTAGGTACAACACTTTGGATTCACCAAAATATGACAAACAATGAAGTATTTTCTCTTAATTTATCAATTGTTAATGAACTAGACATAGTTAATGTAATTCTTGACTGTATATATTATATACAATTATTGTACTTATTTATATAGTTTTTCTTAGTTATAACCTTATTTTATTATTTTAGACATAAAAGGGGGAAACGTGGTGATATTCTGTTGTACTCTAATAAAATTTGCCTGAAGATCAGAGGATAAAGCCAGGCACTAGAGTAGACATAGAGGTCTGGCAGTGGTGGCACACACCTTTAGTCCTAGCACTCGAGAGGCAGAGATTCGTTTGGATCTCTGTGAGTTCAAGGCCACACCAGGCTACATGAGATTGATTCAGTCTAGGAGAGAAACAGAGTCAGGTTGTGGTGACAAACACTTTTAACCCCAGTATTTGTGAAGCACAGACGCCATTAATCCCAGCACTAGGAAGGTTGAGACAGGAAGTGAAATGGCTGAGCAGAGAAAGGCATATAACATGTGAGAAGACAGGAACTAGAGAGCCTTTTGGCTGGGGATTCAGAGGCATTCAGTCTGAGGACTGTGGAGACAGGATCAACTGAGGAGTTGGCCAGGTGAGAAGCGCTTGTAGCTTATTTCCTCTGATCTTTCAACATTTACCCCAGTAAAGAATTTTTATTATTAGACCATTTAGGATTCATGCAGCAGTTGTGTAGATTTATCTTCTTGTGGGACATCTCAGAGTGATAGCAGGGGGTGTCTGACTTATTGGTCTGCTTTTGGGACCTTTTTCCTCCTGCTGGGTTGCCTTGTCCAATCTTAGTACAAAGGGTGGTAGCCAATTTTACTGCACCTTCATATGGCATTCGTCCTTGATAGCCGTGGAAAGCCTACCCTTTTCTGCAGAAGAGTGGATGGGGGTGAAGGGAAGAACTGGGAGGGGAGGAGAGAGGGGACACTGCATTCTGGATGTAATATATGAAAGAAAAAATTAAAAATTATTTGATACTGTTTTAAATAAAATGAATTTTAATTTGGATCTAAAATTTTTTAAAATGTACATATTTATGGTATACCTTGCAGAGTTTGGGTAAAGATGAATTTTTGAAAATGTTACAACAGGGTAAACACTCAAATTATTATGTTTTCTTTGTGGTAAAAACATTAAGAGCCAGTGAAATTGTTTAGTGGGTAAACGTGTGTTTTGTGAAGTATGACTACCTGTCTTCAATCACCAGAACCTACAGAGAAGAAAGAGAGAATCAACTCATGTAAATTGTCCTATGATTTTCACATAGCCTCTATTATACACATAAATAAAGAAATGCAAACCATTTGAAGTGTCCTGTACTTTACTGCTCTTTACAGTCATCCTGCTGTACAAATACCACACCACAAATCCCTACATCTATCTAGTCATTAATTAAGACAATCTAGCACTCATTAAGTTTCAGCCCATTGTGTAACTACCTTAAAGCTTTTTTATTGATGAACTTATAGCTTTACCTTCAATTTCAAGGTTGAAGTATTTAATCTATCCTATTATATCATATATATATATATATATATGTATATAATTTCTGTTTCTAAAGTATTTATATATATGTACATACATATATACATACATACACACACACACACACACACACACACATATATATATATATATGTATATTTAGTGTTTATTCTCTCAGGTAACATCCAGGAAGATGGAATAGTAAGTCAGATTCACAAATAGTTACATACAACAAGTAATAATGAGCTCAGTAAATGCTTTAAAAAATAGTACAGTTAATTAATTTAAGATAAAAATAAATCTAGGAGATAGAGCAAAATCGAAAAAAAAATAAAGTGTTCTTAAAATAACACTCAATTTCCACTCCAACAATTATAATTTTAAACATGAACTTCTCTGAAATTAGAAAAGCATTTTCTGACCTCTGAAAATCCCATTTTATACTTTTCCATTTAATACATCTAATATCATATTTCCCACTCCTATGACAGGTCTCACCACTGCTATTTTCCACGTTAAATGCTTATAAGAAGTTAGATACTGTTAATCATTTGTCAGGGTTATTTTCTGTATTTGTAGAGTTAAAATTAGTCTCCACCAGTCATCACACTTGATTTTGTGGAATGTGATGCTAATAATGCAGCATGTTATAACGTGGTTCCCTCAATATTCCATGCTTCAGTCCATTAACCTCTAACTAAAATGCAGTTTCTAAAAAAATAATATTGTGCATATGTAGAGGCGATTGGATAATTTTTAGAAATTAGTACTCTCCTAGCTCTTTCAGAGATTGCACTCAAGTCACTGGACTTATATATCAGAGCTTTTACCTGCTCATCTTATCAGCACATAGCATGCTATTTTATGTAATAAATTATTATATAAGGTTTTCATTACTTTTATCCCTTATATTATTAGCCCTGCCAAATATTTGTATATTTTAGAATATCCTGGATGACTATACTTCATGTTTTTTAGACAACATTTGAAGTTGAATGAGAAGTTATGAAGCAAGTGACACCAGAACATTCTGAATGGTCTATTTAGTGTTCTACAGTGAAGAATCCTTGCCATGGTAATATTTATAAGGAGTACATTCCCAATAGTGTATATAGTATGCTATGGTACAGAGACTATACATTGTCAATATGCAATAAATTATACAAAGGTCTACACTGCTGAATTTAAAATCTTTCTCATTGATGATCCTTTGTGACAGTATAATTTACTAAAATTGTGTGTAATCTTCACTGCTCAAAAAAAACTTCATAATTTGAATTAATATTTTCTACTTGCCTCAACAAATACAAAAGATATACAGGCAGACATGTTTCTACTTACCACTTTTCTGAAAGAAAAAAAACAGCATTATTAATTCCAATAATAACTGTGATATTCCAACAGATGTTGCAGAAGATGAGATTTATTTACTCATTATTTTATGATCCAATATTAGCAAGTTAAGGGGAATAATATAAGTTAATGATATAAGATAAGGGAAAGCAACTATTTAAGAAGAAATTTAGCCTTTATAGATCTCAAATAGAAACACTGGCCAAACAAAATTATGGGGTCATGAAGCCCTAATAAAACTATCGACTTGCTTGCTTCAATGTTTTATCATAGGCTAGTCATTATGTCAAGATAATTTCTGACATGGAAAAGAGTAAATTATGCCGCCATTATCTGAAATATAAAGGCTCCCACAGAGCTCACATTGTTATAGATCCTGGGTATTGAGGTCTTACTTGTATTCATAAAAAATGGACCTGTCAAAAGATCTCAGGATTAATAAAGACAGATACTTTAAGATGCCCAGAGGGGAGGGATTAATTTATTATTTACAGTACAGCATGGTTTTCAAAGGAAAAAAAATATAATACTAGAATCAATAGTTACCAGTGCATCCATCATCTTTTGGGAAAACAAATTCATTTTTAAAGTAAAGAGTTTTGCTCTTTTTGAGCATATTTAAAATTTAACATTAAACCAGTATAAAGCAGAAAAGATTAAATCTTCAAATTTGTAGCACATGACATATAAAATCTAGAAAAATATTTTTACTTGCCAATGATTTTATCTATTATAAGATGTTGTTTGTTATGCCATATTATAAATGCTAATTGATACATAAAATAATCATGCTAGTGATTTTTCATAGGTGTTATAGATCAAATGATAAGCTATATAATTAAAATAATTCATTCCTGAAGATGATCTGGGATCAAGGAATGTAATTTTGTCTTCCATTATAAAAAAAAAAATGATTGATAAATATAACCCAACAACTAGAGCCATTCACAAGTATCAAGCTAGCATAAATTGTCATTCAGGATGCTGATTTCTACCAGAATGTTTCCAGCAACTTCATGCAACATAATCATTTCTGGAAGCACCTCCATTGTCTATCAACACAAAATGGCTTAAGACAATATACCCCTATGAGGGGACCACAATTAATCTAAAATCAAAAACTGTGTGCCATAACTGGATTAATATCAAAAGCTATTACCCTCAGTGCTGTATTAATTAAAACTATAAAGTTCTAGCACCAGATCTCTCAAATTGTGAGAAGTTACAGAAAATCATGCAAGTACACATAGGAATTTATCATGCAACATATGATAAAAGTGGCCTTTCAATTTTCTAAGGGAAGAAAGGACAATTTAATAAATGATGCAGGGATTGGTTAATCATTTGGAAAAAGATAAAATTAGAGTCATACTTCACCGGTGTCCTTGAAAACTCAATTCCAAAATAGATCATACATCTAAATGTTAA
Source organism: Onychomys torridus (assembly GCF_903995425.1). Classification (NCBI taxonomy): domain Eukaryota; kingdom Metazoa; phylum Chordata; class Mammalia; order Rodentia; family Cricetidae; genus Onychomys; species Onychomys torridus. Next base: position 39,314,840 of record NC_050454.1, on the reverse strand, counting down.
AAATATATATGGTGCCCTACAAGTAGGGAAAAGAAACCCATAAAAATTTTCTTTATTCTCAGTGTGAGTGAAATACATTCTATTGTTCAAAATGCAGAGAAAATGAAATATTGATCATTTTACCTTAATTTAGCAGCACATTTTATGACAAAATTGCATCATGTGTTAGTGAGTTTTCCACTTTCCAGTCCAATAACACATTTAAAAAAAGATCCAATTTGAAAATATACGGTGCTTTGCTTTTCCTCATAGTTTTAGAGATTTTGTCTGTATATAATTAATAATTAATTGCTAGCAAATAATAGTGTCAAATCATGTGAAATAGCATAAAAGAGAATTTTTCCTTAATGTCTCAAATGTAATGTAAAGGAAGAGGGAAGGGCAGTGTTCAACTATCCTCTTAGAGAGCATAATCCAACAACCTATAGGCCCCCTAGTAAACTCTAATTCGGAAAAACTGAAATCATCCAAAGCAGCACACTCTAAATTAAGTCTTAGCCAGATGGACTCTTGTAGGAGACCCACCCCAAATTTTCTCCTTGGTACTCTCCCTCCCTGAGGGGGAGAGGTGAGAAATATTTAGATAGAAGAGGAGAGGAGAGACAGACAGACAAAAACACAGGATAGCTCAGGAGGGCCTGGGTCCTTATCCACCAGCCCAGAACTTTATTCCAAAGGGCTTTTTATAACAATGCCAAGGGGTGAGGTAAAAGACCTCCACCTTGCTAGATACAAGTGTAGATCCTACCGAACACCTGGTACTCTGTAGTAGGAGTTTTCTCTGGTCCTATCTGGCCCTGCGGACCCACAGCCACTTATAAAATAATCACTCAGAGGCTTAATATTAATTGCAAATTTTATGGCCTATGGCTCAAGCTTCTTACTAGTTAGTTCTTATATCTTAAATTTATTTCTATAAATATATGTTTTGCCACGTGTTATGCGGCTTTACCAGTCTGCTGGCATTTTTCTCCTTGAGCAGCAGGCTAGTATCTTTCTAGACTCTGCCTTTCTCTTTCCTGTCTCTCTCCTTGGATTTCCCATCTGCCTCTAAGCTTCCTTGCCATAGGCCAAAGCAGCTTATTTATTAACCAGTGGGAGCAACATACATTCACAGTGCACAGAAAGAAATCCTCCAGCACAGGCCCATTGTTCAATCCTTCTCTTATGGAGCCCTACTGGTAAAGCAAGCTCACATCTCATTAGGAAACATCTGTGGGCTCCAACAGCCTCTGAAGGACACTTAAACTGCATCCTACATCCCATCATAAATAAAGTAAAAACACAACTCACAAACTAAATAGGAACCAGGTACCTTCCAATGTGTACTACATGATGAAAGGTTACTAACACAAACATCAGAAGAATTATTAAAAATTAAGGATATTAGCTTGGTGTTGGTGGTGTACCCCTTTAATCCCAGCACTCAAGAGGTAGAGGCAGGCATATCTCTTAGTTCCAGACAACCTGGAGTGAGTTCCAGGACAGCCAGTGCTATGTAGAGAAAGTAAACAAACAAAAAGTTAAGGATTGTGCTCTCCCTCCTTCCCAAGAAAGAAATTAAGAAAATAGTACAAAAATATTTACTTTAAAGATATGATTTGACACTTAAACATATGTAAATAAATAATTTCTAATAAATAGACAAATATAATTTAAAATTCATTAAAATAGCATTCCTCATTTTGAGACATATATGAATGTCTAGTAATAGCTTGACATTCTCTTAACCATGCAAGACAATATTTGTAGGATTGCAAATGCTAGAACCCTACTAGGGGGAAGTTTTCCAATAATGTACAATATGGGCAAGCAGACTAGGTGCTGAAACTCACTTAACAACTGAGATTCTTATTGTGAACATTTCATTTCCCGCTAAACTATCCCAATTTTCTCAAACAATTTCTAAGTTATCATAATCAGCAGGTGAAGTAAAAGAGAAACACAAAGGGATCTAAATACATTGGTATGCAAATATATCAAGTCACTCATTATTGGTATTTGTAATTTCAAATCTGCAAAATAATCAAATAGTAGATATCTATGAGAGTGGTATAATAAGCTATGAGAACACACAATAGTCTATGGTGCATCCTTACAAAAAACTGTATATGAACTATATGTGAAGATATAGAGTGAATTCTAGACTATATATTATGTAAAATAAGTTAAAAAAAAAACAGTGTGCGCCTTGGCAGAAAGAAGGAAGAAATTATATATATATATATATATATATATATATATGATCACCAAAAGATTAAAAGGAAGAGGGAGGAAGAAGAAACAGAAAATGAATCACGTAAGTTCCATCATGTGAGGGGAAAGGATAGAAACAACTACAAGACTACAAGTTCTACTGGGCTTTTCCGTATATGCACGCATAGCCCATAATCATGATTTATATGATAATTAAAATAGAATAACTAGCTAAAACCCTGCTTGTCTGTAAAATAACTCCTACGTCAAAGTACATGTAGAAATTATCTTCTTTACTTGCTGTCTTAAATATACTCTTTAATGCCTGTTGGTCTTTACTGAAACAATTCAGACGTCTTTTTGTTTGAGGGAAGCCTAACCTAACAAACTGAAAGCCACAGGCTCAGTCACAGCTTTAGCCTTCTTAACAAAATACACATCCTCAATCTTATTTCATAAAATATATCATTTAAAAGGCCAAATGCCTTAAACCACAAAAGTACTGCATTTGAATCTAAATGAGTACTAAAGATCTTTATTTTCCTCATATGTTGTTTGAAAAGAGCTAAGAGGACTTGTGAATTACCCAAAACTTAGGACAAACACCCAGTATTTTTCTTGCTTTCCCCAAATTCTTGAATGTTTTTATGAAATAAAATGTATGAATTTAAGAGAACTTGATAAGTAATTAACTGCACAGGTGTTCAGTAAAATTCCTCAGTCATCAAAAATATATTGGACTTAAACAACTAACTGGCTGAAATGTCATGAGTCATATTTTTAAAAAGAGATTTAGAATGTTTTTAATAATTATATAACTTTCACAGTTGTTTATATGCTATTTCCCACTTGGTGAGCTTTTAAAAATCATTTAACTTGGCATAAGAATGTTCAGGGCTAAGAAACTCTAGTTTACATTCCTATTTGTTTCATAATGTCCTCCATTCTTAGATCAATAATGAGATCCATTTGTGAGAAGATGTGTGCGCTTTTGCTGTCAGCCACCCAGCTGCACATTGTATTTCAAGAATTGGTATTTGGTGTGCCTCATAGGCACTTTAACTTTGTTTTAAATTCACCAGAGCAAATATAATCACATTAGGTGGTGAGCAGTCACTTGGCAACGGAGATCCTGATTTGAACACTTCATTTCCAGCTAAGTCTTACACATTTTCACTACCCACAAATTACAATTTCAAATTGATCATAATTCAGTAGTTGACATAACAGAGTAATATTAAGGGGATTTAAATGCATTTGTATGATCAGTGTTCAACGAAGCAGATAGTTATGCACCTTTCACAGGTTCAGAAATAAATTATAAAATATACTCTCATTATTTGTAAATTGGATTCACAGGAAAAATTCCATAATTATTGCATATTTATGACCATCAAGACATCAATATAAAATTATATTAAGATCACACTTATTAAAAGCAAACTACTCAGAATGCAGAAACACGATACATTTCATAAACTTTCTTTCTCTCTTCTGTAATATCAAAGGAAAGGGTTCCTCCAAATCCCCAAAGGGGAAAAGAATTGTGATAAAACTGATGTTTCAGCCAATAGGACATTCATGATATTCATACAAATTTGATTAAAACTTAATTTTTAATATAACACTTGCCAAAACAACAGTTCACTTAATCTGCATTAATTGACTACAGAATTTTCCAGTAACCAAATAAAAGAAAGAGTGATGAAAAGATTGGTTTGGGTTTTCATGTGAAAGCTGTTTCTGCAAAATTATAATATCATCAGTTTCTAAGTACTTCCTCTTACTGGAAGGAACTTAATCAAATATTGTAGCATCTACCATTTCCATAAGCTTGGAAAGGATTTCATTATTTAGCCATTACCTGTAACAACCATCTATTCCATTGAAATTCTACTCACAAACACAGAGTAGGTGTTTTCATGATAGGTAAAATGAATGTGCCACTTCTTACTTAGTTGGTCTAAGAAAACACAGCATATTAAAATAATGAACCAATGCTTCACACAGACTGAAAATATAAGGATAATGCATAGCCTATGATATGATCCAGAATTACACTACATTTTAATTTTAGGCAAATTTCAATAATTATGTTTGTCTGTGTTTATAATACATACATACATATATAGATATTTTGAAGATTTAATTTCTATGGGTGGTTTTATTTATAGCTGAACATTACTGAGTTTACTCTGATATTGAATTTCTCTTTATACAGTGCAAAAACCATCCTTTACACATATGAGCATAACAGAAGACTAAGGGCTAATGATGCAGTTAGTGAAAGCATAAGTCCTTAAATCCAATCTCTAGCACCACCTACCAAAATAGAATATCAGGATATATTCATTCTTTGGAATCTCTGAAATCTCTAACACACTTTTCAAATTGATTGCATGTTTCTACTGACCAGTACTTAGGAAACCTGTTTATCAAATCCAATGACAGAAAACCATATCAATCTACCAAGCAGAATTTAGTGTATAAAATTAAATGTTAATAATATTATGGAACTATAAGTTGCAAATGAATTTCTTATAATTTTTGCATTTTATGTATTTATTATGTAAACAGAAATTGAGGTAAGAGAAATTTTGTCTATGGTGAATAAATGTAGGAATGTTTATCACTGTGGTTATTTTAGGATCTTAATGAATATAAAGGATATATATGACTATAACAAATTGATATGATAGAGTTCACTAACAGTTACCATAAACTGTTGGTACCCCCTTTAACAATAATGTTCTATTCTCTATAGGATGAGCATAAAGCTTCATAGTTGTTACTGTTACACTTTTAGGAACAAGAAATTAGGAACAATGTGCCTGAAAATGGGTTATGCTATGACTCTTCCATGGAAAGCAGAATATGTAGTGATCCTATTCCGGCCTAGATCATTGCAAATGCCTCCTAAGTTCCTCTCTTCTGTTTCACTGATAACCAGCAATCCTAGGAGCCATGTCTCCTTTTGAATGTTACCAATCACTTATCTCTATAAGTCATACACAATTATTATCATTTTCTAAAGGCACAAGATATTTTGTCAACAAAAACATGCTTGTGTATAATATTTTTAATTTCTTTACACCATTCCACTGCTGCCACAGTTTGTTCTAGGAAATGTCAGATTATTCTGTAATATTAGTTCTGTTTCTTTCTGCTTGAAATATTTAGTCCTGATATCCATGCCATTTATATTATTTTGACATATTTTATGTAGAAATATGGCCTCATATATTTATTTAAAAGACAAAGAACTATAGGAAACTATGAGGGCTGAGAAGCAACAAAAACAAACTCAGCAGGTTGTATTTATGAATTTATACATTGAAATGTGCACATTCTATATACACATAATGACAATAATCAAAGAAAAAGAGTTTGAGAAGGCATGGAGGGCATGGGAAGGCTTGAAGGGAATAAAGATAGGAGGAGGTAATATAATTACTTGTTAATTAAAATTTAATAAAAACACAATGTAAAAATAACACAACATTTACTATCCATATTTTCTAATGTATGCTCTCCACATACCTTAACAAAATTGTCGCACTATATTTTCATGATAAATATATTTATTTTGAAGTAATTACCAATTTACCAAGTCATGTAAATTCTAATAGAACAGGCAACTTCTCCTTTTATTGCTGATTTGTAAAACCTAGATTTCTTAGCATTTAAGATAATTTTAGATGCATTACACAGTTTATATAGACTAAGTACAATGGATTGACTGTTTAAACGACTTTAATTATAAAATGGCATATCTGTAATTAGAAAGTAAATTTTTTAATATGGAGTAAATTCAGGTAAAAATGCACAGATAAATTGTTCTAAAATGTATAACCCTAAAAAGATACTGAATCTACTTCTTCAGAATATATAATTATAGACAATATATAAAGTTAAAATATAATAACATGTAGTTATTGTTTTAATAACTATAAATTTATTACTATTTGTTTTAATTAATTTAGGGAGGACCCTTTTAAAGTTAGCACATTTCTTTGTTGGTAACAGATTTTAGAATGCTCATCCTTCCTTGTATCAGCTTTCCAGTGTATACTTAGTGTTTGGCAGTCCACCTTAGAAAACAGATAAAAGACAATGGCACATTCCATGTTCACATCTATATTGAACAAAGGTAACTGTTATACTCAAACAGTCAACTCATCACTTCTTTCTCTGTTGAATTTAAATAAATGGGCCCTGAAGAATACTTCCTGAGTGAACTTTATTAAAGATTACTTTCCTGGTGTTTTCTTCTTATTACAAGGTCTCTCTGGTGTTTGCTCTTCTGACATCTTTCGCTGTCAAAAAATCTTAGTAAAAACCTAATATATTTTCAGTTCAGAATATCATAACTTTCCAACCCTCCCTGTGGTAAAAACATATTACTCACTTAAGGTCAGCATTATGAACATAATCGAAAATATGAAACCTTGGGAAAGGATGTGAGCCAACTACAAGATGTATCAAAAGCATAGGTAGGCATATTGACATGTTACAGAAAAGAGTTTTTGTTACAAGATTATGTGTAGAAATGGTAAAATGATTTATCTGCATGAAAAGAATCAGATTATATTTCTATTATTTGTGAATACGCTATCATTTAGTCCAATTAATTGTCAGGTGGTCTGGTATTACTTTCAATGAGTCAGTTTTGTCATTTCTGATTATCAAACAATATCATTCCTACTATAAAGTTATAGTGATAATCTTATAACTGGCTGGATATTTCATAATAAGAAAAATATAGGGATAATTTAGCATAAATATTTCTTACCATTATTGAATAATTTTTCAATCAATATTCAGCTGAAGCAATTACATTATTTAAATCACAAGTTAATAAAGACAAAACTTCGTATACTAAATAAGTTTCTTCACTAATTCAAATATCATTCCAAAGTGGCAGAGTCAAAAAACAAATCTAAGTCATAGCAATTATACATTTTTCCATAACAAGCTGAATTGGTCTACCTACAAATTTAAAACATACCAATAATAAAAAATTCTACAACTTAAAGGTATTAGCAATATGAAAATTACTGCAATACAACAACTGAATGTTTTGCCACCTTCATGTCACTGGTCATTGGCCCATTTATGCAGGAACTCACAATGAGGTTGTTCTCTTGGAAGCAGGTGGACTCAGAACAGGCCATTGACAAAGAAGGCATGAATTATGAAAGGGGGGAGGGAGGGGTATATAGGAAGGCTTGAAGGGTGGGAAGGAATAGCAATTATAATCCCCAAAACTTAAAGACATAATTTTAATTTTTTTTGCTTCCAGTTACTTCTGTGAGAAAAGACTGTTGAACAGATAAGAAAATAAAAACTTCCTTATCATTCTGAATTCCATGGAAACAAAACAAGGATTGTAAGTGTTCTTGAGGCAGCATGATGGCAAGAGAGAAATAATGCTAATGTATCATTTTGAGAATAAAAGGCACCGATCGTTACTCTCCTGACATCTTTCCTTACCAGAAGTTCTGAAAGAATATATATATATATATATATATTTTTTTTTCTTAGACCACATCAGTTTTTAATCAATGGTCATATTCCTTCTGTGTTATCTCAAATAAAAATAAATAATTAAATAAAGCAAAAAAAAAAAAAAAGAGGACCAAATGTGGAAAAATTTGTCATGTTCCCGATCATCTAACACCATTAATTTTATCATTGTTGTTATTTATTAACGGGCTCAAAGTTGCTAAGCTAGCCTCTAATTCAGTGTGTAACTGAGGGTGAACTGGAGCCTTTGATCTTCCTGACTCCATCTTCCTGACTGCTCCACCTTCCTGCCTGTGATTACAGCTCTGCAGCATCACACCCAGTGTAAGTGGTACTGGAACCTAAGCAAGGGATCCATGCACACTCAGCAATCACTCCACAAACTAAGCCCCTTCCCCAGCTCCTATTTACACATGACACTGGAAAGTACATTATTTCTATTAAGGTTTAGGACTGATGTTAAAATTAGGGTGAAAAATTCAAATCTACTTTAGAATAAAATTTGAATATAACAAGAATTTTCAGTTTTTCCTTAGAAAACATAAAAACTATAAAATTCAATGTGATTATTGTTCAAAATTCTATATACTATTATCAAATATGAAATAAAAACAAGAATCAGATCTAATTAATTTGCCTGGGAAACTAATTCAAAAAACAGTGAAGCTTTCTACATTGGAGAGCAACCAAAAATTTTCACAGCTCTGCTCTATTCTATGGGGATTGCTGAACAATGAAAACATCATTTAAACTCTCATAGCCTAAACAGTACCAATGGTAAAATGGTTCAATTGACAGCATCTTCATGAGTAAGATGTAAACCATAAAAAATTAAATATTATAAATAAAATGTTTTTGTAACAGTATCAAGAAAAATCCTCATAAACAAGTGAATTTCAAATGAAATGTTAAATTTTATCTATAAGAAAAATATTCATTATTTTAAGTAAGACATGAATTATGTATGAAATATTTATAGCTTTTATTGACATTTACATCATTAGGATAGCTATATATATAATGTAGCACTGAATAAAAAACACAAATATTTTCAAATAGGAACATTTTGAGACTAAAGACTAAATTATTTTTATAAATAATTTCATGAATTCAATTTGAAATTACAATGCACTTTGCAAAACAAAACTAATTGTATGAACAGGCCAAAAATAAGTTAAATTAAATGAAGAAATAAAAATTCCCATTTTAATTAAAATATGTTATGGTACATCTACATTTCCAGTCTTGTTAAAAAATAGAAGGATAATATAACTCAATTAAGAAGGTTTTAGAAGTGCACATCTTAGTCACGATGTTTGAAGAACCATACCCCCAATCTCAACCTCACTCCTTGATTAGTATAAATTTGGAAACAATATAATACATAACAGAGGAAGAACTGAAAACTTCTTTTAAACATTGCCATCCAGTTTAAGTGGAACCAACCACTTGATACCCTTTACAATAGAAATGATAATCTAACTTAGAAATTGCTCTTATCTTTAAGATTCAGATGAATTCACCTAAAGAATTCTACTTGTTGAATTCTACTCAACAAGAGGGAAATCATGTCTAATACTGGAAATCTACCCACTCACTCAGGGATAGTGAAGTCATGGGTCTTGGTGAAGGATCTATAACTACCATTTTACTAAACCAGCATAATCTCTAATTACATTTTAAATATTTGTCTTAATACCCACACATAAGTCTGGTCATCACTCCTCATCAAGAAAATTTCTCTTTGCAACAGAAAAAAACAAAAAACAAAAAACAGAACAAAACAAAAAACCCTATGGTAGCTTGACTAAGAATGACTCCCTTAGATTTATTTGAATGTTTGGTCACCAGGAGGAATACTACTAGGAGATGTATGTTGGGGTCATATGGCTTTGTTGGAGGAAGTGTGCCACTGGCATTCACTTAGAGGTTTCAGATGCCCAGGCCAGGCCAAGTGTCTCTCTCCCTCTCTTCAGGCTGCCTGTGGACCGGATGTAGAACTTTCAGCACCTTCTCCAGAATCATGTCTTTGTATCACCATGCTTCCCACCATGATAACAATCAACTAAATGTAAGTGAGCCTCATTTAAATGTTATCCATTATAAGAGTTCCAAGGTCATGGTGTCTCTTCACAGCAATAGAAACCTTAAGATAAAGACCATTACAGAAAACCACAACAAGTCAAACTGCAGAGTTAGTGAGCCCAGTCCGTAGATACTTCTATAATGTCAGCCTTCTACTTTAAGACTCAGAGATCATTGTAGAAGGTGGGGAGCAGATACAAAAAGATTGTAAGAGCCTTAAGAACTAGAGGTTTCTGTAGATTATGTCTCCTAAGAATTCCAGAAGCCACACTCCAAAAGGTCCACCAACATGACTTCATAACATGAGCTAAACAAGAACAACATTAGGTCTACTAAAGTGGATGGGGTAAACCCCAGGAGACCTTAAGCCCATAATACAACACACACACACACACAAACACACACACACACACACACACACACACACACACACACACACACGTAATAAAAATTAATGAAAGAGGCCATGAATTTTAGAGAGAAAGGAGTAATATATGGAAGGGTTTGAAAGGAATTAAGGTAGTGGAAATGGTATAATTATAACCTCATAACATAAATTTTTTTTTAAATTGGATGGATAAATTTTAAGAACTTTATGAATTTCCTTCATGATTATAATATGTTCTAAAACACACATTTTCATTAAAATCCCCAGAAACTTACAACATGATTCCATTTCTTGTCTATCATTTTATTACAGTATTTGACAAATAATTTTTCTCACACTACATCTCCCAAATGAAGTACTAATTGTATAAACACCCAATTAGTTATTGATAATTCTGTTAAGTTTTTCCAGAAATTTTCTCTAACATTCTAGACCATTCAAATTATCTTTGGAATCAATTTCCCTCATTTTACATAATAAGTAAAAGCTATGTACAACAAAGTAGAATCTGTCATTAGGATAACTTAACTATATACACAATCCACAATTTAGAATATGTGATTTAATCACAAGCAGTCTTGCCAAGTCTGTCCCTTTGCCATATTGGGATCAAATATAAGCAAATGTTCTGCCACTTATTTTTCTTTTTCTGTAAAAGCTGGTTTAAAAAAAGACTTGAAACTAAAGGGGAAAATGCTAGAGATATAGATGGGGAACTAGAAAAGGAGGAATGAGCAGGTAATAACAAGGAATACTAGAGAGGGAAATATAACTAAAGTAATTATCACATTTGAAAAGTCATAGAGATTCCCTTTTGTGATTAATATATGGGGTAATATTTATATATGTTAATTGAATAAAAATATAAAAGAAATATTGTGCAATTCAGTGTTAGTTACAGATATCCTGAGTATCATATTAACACATTTATAAAACATTTTTTTTTTTATTTGAGGAAAATCACAATGTCTTTATTTTGAGTCTGTAAGGATTGTCTCTGTGTTGGAACCAGTTTAAATACAACCCTAGATGACACTGTATGTGGAATGGATGTAAGTAACGACTATCAAATATATGTGTGTATTAAGCTTTAAAAAAAAAAATCCCTGCTTACTTTTATGCAGTGACTTCCAGTAAAAATTCTTACTGACTAAAGAAAAATATGCACATTTCATACTCCTTTGCTCAAATGCTCATTCTGAGCAGGGTCAGTTATCAGAGTGGTAATTCCCTTTTCTTATTTATTCACCTGGCAATGTAGAGCCTTTAAAATGTGATCTGCTCCCTAAAAGTAAGAAAATATAAGGAGACTTATCTATATGACTTAGTCACAGAGTAACCTGATTCTAATATTAAATAATTTGCCTTGGTTTCTTTCATTAAATCTGCCCTCCATATTCTTTTTGTTGGGTCTATAAACAACACATTCACATGGTACAGCAACATCATTTACAAAGGATTACAAAGCTAAACTTGTGTATTCAAACCTGTGGTTAATGCAAAAAAAATGCATTCCTAGACCTAAAATCCAATGTTAATCATATTTCTGAAGCTCTTGATAGAAACAATTACAGATTTCAACAATACCATTGAATTGTCATCCTCCTTATGTGTTTCATTAAAAGTGAAGTTCCTTGAGTTCCTGATTCTTTATCCAAATTACTCCATTGTACACATTTAATAGTCATTTATTTTATCAATTAAAATTTTATTTGCATTTCTACCCTAATGTCAAACTGATTACCCTTGTAGTAGTCAATAATTCTCATACAGAGCTGAAGTACCCCCAAATAATTCCTTTTATTTTTGAGACAAAATTTCTCTGTGTATTCTTGGCTGTCCTAGAACTCATTCTATAGATCAGGCTGTCCTTAAGAGACCTGCCTGCCTCTACCTGCTGATGACTGGGATTAAAGCTGTGTGTCACCATTGCCTGGCTATTTCCCATTTAGTTTTAGCCCAGATATCTTTTTTTCCTTTAATATTTGTGTGCCAAAAGTTAAAATATCTCCATTTCTGCCAAGGACCTATTTATGACAAGGATAAACATTCAAGTATTTCATCTTCACATAAATTGCAAGTTACAATAAAAGGAATTTGCGTCAGTTGTGTTCTACCTCATTGTAGACTGCCCTCCCTCATTTTATGAATGGCTCCCTGCAATTTGTGCCTTAGACTCTCTACATCTACTCTGTCTCTTGTTGCTGTTTGATTGCTCTTGGCCTTCTCTTATTGTGTACCCAGATCTGCCAGAGATCCTTTTCTCTTATTCTACCAACCAGAGAAGTAGAACTTGATTTTCATTTTGTATTTATTTTGAAATATACATATTTTCATTGTGTTTCTAGTATTGATATTTTTATAAAGAGTGCATTTTATATAAAACGTCTTGCTTTAGGAAGAAATATAATGGAGAGGAGAGGGAGGAGGGATGGAAGGGAGGAAAAAGGAGGGACAGCTAAAACTAAAGGCCATATGAAAGGTCATATGGAAACCTTCTATAGTAGAAGCTTCTTCAAATAATCCATACATGAAAGAAATAAAAATGGAATTCCAAATAAAGGAAGGGACAAAGACACAACTAGATATGTCCAACTCTTATCACCAATTAAAACCTCCAGTGACAGGAATTGAGTTGTTGACCCAAGGGGACCCATGGAAATCCTCCAAAACAACCTTAGTTATTGCCAAAGCTACTAGTTACTCTCCACAAGCTAATGGCAAGACCCTATTGCTGAAGATAACAGCTATAACTCATTGAACTGTGAGTCATTTATTGACAACCTAAAGCCTTCATCCCTTGACCAATGTTCATGGTACTGGAAGGTAAATTGTATGCTACCAATGATTAAAGGTAAACACCAACATGGCTACAAACCTTTAGATCTACAATGGTTACATGCCTCCAATACATGCTGGTGAAATAATGGTACAAAAGTTGTGAAAGTAACTAACCACTATCTGAGTGGAATGAAGACCCACTCCATTAGACTGAACCCATGTCCCCCATGACCCTGGTGGCCATGAACCTGAGACTTGACAAGCCATAAATCTATGGGAAAACCAGGCCCAAATGTTCTGTGAAACTAATCTGTCCATGAAATGACTCCTAACAACATTCTGCTGTTTTCATAGATCATTGCTTCTCTCAGTCATCATCGGAAAAGCTTCCTCTTTCAGTTCATGGGAACAAACACAGAGACCACAACTGGACAGTGTGCAAAGTAACAGATAATTGGAATTTTAAGCCATAAATGAATTGCCTTCATCAACTCTATCTCCTGAGGGCTCATGGAGCTCTGCAGAAGAGGAGGCATATACACCGTAAGAGCCCGAGGGGTGTGTGAGGAAAACTTCAGGCCTGAGGTCATTCCCAAGGGCCACTGGGTATGGGCATTGGGGGATAAATTTGGGCCAAGCCTGAGCCATTTTTTGCTAAGGTCAAATAAGAGGGAGTTCAACTCCTAAGAAATCATGTCAAAGGCAAAGGCAGCAGCTTTCTGACCCAACCCAGAGAGTCAACCAGGTTCAGGAAGAGCCCTCGCTGGTGGTTCTCCAGCTAGACTACTATATTGACAACATGATTGATGCACATATTCACTCACAAAGCCTGTGACAACATGCACAGGTCTAAGCCAGATGAGGGCTCTGCACTGACAGAGGAAGTGGTCACAAACCCCTATCCTTAAACCAGAAGCTATCTCCAGTTGATAACTATTCTAAAGGAAACATGAAGGTTTTTTCCAACACAGTCTCATTGGATATGCAAACCACTCCTGAGGACAAGCCTCATGTCCAGCATTAGATGGTCAACACCAATCACAGATAAGATTAACGACATCTGAGAGGTTTCTTTTTCTTTCTTTTTTTTTTTTTTTTGTCTCATAATTCTTTGTCAGTACATTTATTTTTAAGCCCTACACGCTTTTGCTTTATATTATGGTTTCCAAATTTAGCATCTTTATTGTGTTTTTATGTATGCAAATATATACCTTTGCATCTATGTTTCACTTTTGCTTCTTCTTTGGGTCTTTTTTTTCCTGTTCGTTTAATTGTTGATTTTGTCTATTTTGTTTTCATGGTTTTGATTTTATATTATTTTATTTTTCTTCTCTTTCAGAATTTTTTTTCTGATAGAAAGAGATCAGAAAAGGGTATGAATTTGGGTGGGTGGGTGGGTGGTAGGGAGGTTCAGGAGCAGTTGAGGAAGGGGAAACTGTAATCAGATATAGTATATGAAAAGTCTATTTTCAATATTATTTTTAAAAAGATATGTACATGTAGTACAGGAAATATGGAAAGACATAGGGAAAGAATTGAACAGAAGGAATGGGGGATGGGTTTAATTCACACACCTTATGAGCATGAGTAAATATAAAATAGAATATTTACAAAAAATAAAAGACTAAAAGTGGCTAAAAAAGAAAAAATAACTGAGTTTCATACATTGACTAAAAGCCAGCTTGTCAATGTGCAGCATCATGAGGTGTCTAGTTAGAGTTTCAATTGCTGTGCAGGGACACCATGACCTTGGAAACTCTCTTATAAAGAAAAAAAACATTTAATTGGTGTGTTGGCTTACAATTTCAGAGGTTCAGTCCATTATCATGACACGGAGCATGGCAGCATGCAGGCAAATGTGGTGCTGGAGGAATAACTGAGAATCCTACATCTTGCAGGCAACAGAAAGTTGAATAACACACTGGCATTCTGAGCACAGGAAACTTCAAAGCCCATCCTCACAGTGACACATTTTCTCCAACCAGACCATACCCACTTCAATAAAGCCACACCTCTTAATAGTGCCACTCCCTATGAAATTTTCTTGGCCAATTACATTCAAACTACCACATTGGGCATGTGCATCATAGGATAGGTAGGAAATTGGTCTAATGCATTTTTAGACAACACTATCATATCACAATGATGAAGGACTGAATGCCACTGAAAGTTCTCCTATCTTTAATAAACTTACTTAGAGCCTGGCAATCTGTGTAGATACTTGGGGTCTATGTTGAGAAAGAGTCTATATTTGCTATGTTTTTCTGTCATGATATTTAACGTCTTTATTAATTCAGCTTCCAGTTTATGTGTTAAAGTATTTTCCAATGGGGTAATAAGAGGTGTACATGCAGGACTGGTGGGATGACTCCATGTTTAAAAGTACTTCCTGTTATGGCAGAGGACTTGTATTTGATTCCCAACAACCATGTTAGCTGTCAAGCATCTGTATCTCCAGTTCCAGAGCTTCTGACGCCCTCTGCTGAACTCTGCAGGCACCTAGTACACACATAGTACACATACATTCACGCAGGCCAAACATTATAGACACAAAAATAATAAACTAAGGTATTTTAAAAGATATACGTTTATGGAGACAATTATGGCAGCATGTGTGCTTACAAGTCCTTGACATTCAATATACAAATACTGTTTATGGTTTCCACAGCACAAAGCTCCAGGAGATCAGCAATGCATGAGGGCTCAGTGAAAATGAAGGTTACTAGAAGATAAGTAATTTATCTTAACTGAGTAAGATAAAGTCCCCACAACCAGTGAAGACATGCTTGACATTTTATTGAGAATTTGCTTTAGGTAATGTCATTCTAAGAACCACAAATGACAAAGGAATTTTTGCACGTAAGTGTTTATTCACATACCTTCACTTTCATAAACAAACTCTTATACTGAAATGAAAACAAAGAAAAATGAAGTATATTTACCCCAGTGAATTATTTTTACAGAATTGATATAATAAAATGTAGATATGTAGGTTATATATGTAACACAAAATACATAATTTTGGTAAATATGTGTGAGTTGGATTTCCTATTATTCGATTCTAATTTTTGCATTGTATATTATAATGGTAAATTTCTCTATGATTACTTATGAATTAAAAAAAAAAGATATTAAATAGAAAATGAAATACCAATATAGATCAAGAAGAGAACTGGTCAACATAAATTTAATTTCATACCCTAATTTTTAAACAGAAGGGGTTACATTTTAAATTTATTCTCAATTCCTTAAATTATGTTATTAGCCCTAGCATTTATTGTATGTTCAAGTGTGCTTTTCAACACAAGTGATTCATCTTTCATTTTTTGGTGATCACATCCTATTGATTAGTAGCAAAAGTCTATTTTGTTTTGCTCTGGGCATGTCTGAAGTTGACAAAAACATACTTGCTGCCTTCTGTCCTCTCTTTCATTTTGTCCCTTTCCAAGTGAAGTACTGTAGGAACTTAGCAGTGTGTCTCTTTGATCAATGATTTGTACCCTGTTTCCAACAACAGCTCCTGTATTAGACTCGCCCTCAGAGACTTACACACACTGATGCTTCTATTCTGCTATTTTTCTTCATTTACTATCTCATCCTAAGAGAGCACACGAAGAAAAATAGATTGTTTATCCAGGTGTGGAATCACTGCTGTTACACACAGAACATGCTGACTTTTTGTGCCCTTTCTATACTCAGTGGTATAAAATAGAAAAATATCCTCATGTCTATTTTTCTGCCATTCCTTCTCAGGTGCCATTTTGCTATCTTTACCTGCTGCTTTATGAATAACCTCACAGATTCCCCAAGGTTTAAGATAAAAATTAGGTCTTAGGTTAGAATCCTATTCTCCTTCTCAGGCAACCTCCATTTCACACAGTCCTGATACTGAAAAAAAAAGCCACCCAGCAAATTCTCATCCTTAGGATGCAAATTTTCAGTAATATTAGTTTGCACAATCATTATCTAGTTTAATTTCAGTATTTGAAATGACAATTGCTAGGCATCTGTGACATTTTAAAAATATGCATCATCCACTATTTGTAGGTTATCTGATTTTAGATTAGTGTTACATTAAAAACACCTATTCACAACTTAGCTCATTATATTGTATTTTATAGAATTAGAGAGATATGAAACTGCAAGAGGAGAATTGACTCCACCCCTTACTGCTTACTACATGATCTAGCCATGGCAGCACTGGAGAGCTTACTCCAGGGTATTGAGGATGAAGGAGAGCTGATTGGCTGATCAAGCCAGCTGGCACCCAGACCCAGAACTAGAGCTATGAGTTGGCCCACTCCAACATCCACCCCATCTATGATATGCTAGAGCACATGAAGGGGGCTGGTCCTACAGACTCTGTCCTGCAGACAAGATCTCCATGATACAGGACAACAGGATATGCAAGAGGAGCTCCAGTGAGGGCCCAGTATTAATGATGTAGCAAAAAGCAGAAACTTCAAACCAGAACAACTCAATGCAATAAACACTTGCAAGTAACATTAACACATGGATTGAAAGGCTGTGTGATTTACTGTGTCACAATACAGCTTCCACAATGAGATTTTTTTCTTTTCTTTTAAATTTTATTTATTTTTTATCCTCAGGGTGGGACTACAAGGGTAGAAGACAGATGGGAATGGACACGCAGATGAATGGGATCAAGGTGCATGGTGTGAAATGACAAAGAATCAATAAAAAGTTGAATTTGAAATGAAAAAGGAAAAATATTAAATAAAAACTAAAATTTCTATAATAAAACTTGTTTAACAAAATAATTATTGTTACATATATACATGTATGTATGTATTTGTGTATTTGAATTCTCCAATTAAATTAAATATTTATTGTTCTCTCTAGAGTTCGCAGTAGATAATGCACTAATCCTTAAGGACACAGGGAAATAAATGTCTAGTTTTTTCACTCAATGTATTCAAATAGACTAATGCAATATTGAGTAAAACAAAGAAGATAACATTATTAACTCAGAATAAACAAAATGTTTGTAAAATAATTTAAAGTTGTCACACTTTTCAAGCATGACATAAAGAGTACAATGTGGTAAGGATGTAAAATGCAGTTCTACATCTATAGCTTGGCTGTCCTTTCTGTGTATTTTGCAAACTCAGTAGGAAACAGATACTAGGAATGACTTCCTTGCTGTGTATCCATAAATATCCATGTAAAGTTTGTGACATGCATCGATTCGCTACAGACATACAATCATGATTACTACTTGTGTTTTGATAAATAAAACCTATGCATATAATCTTTCTAAATTTAAAGCCATAGACAAGTGGACACGAATTAGTCCCTAAACTAACACACCTGCAAGAGAAAGGCATTCAGGTACTATTTCAGTGGATATTAAAATACTATATTTTTTAATTTAATGTGTTGAGAAGAATTTACAGAATAATTTTTAAGTAATATCCAAATCAGAATTTAGGTTTCAATGTAAATAAATTAAATAGCCTTTTTATATCAATGAGTTCATAAATTCAAATTTAATTGATTTATTTATACATGTACTACAAAGAATGGGAATGCCATAGGATCTGTGGGTGTGCTGTAAGTCATAAGCCTAAAACATTGTCAACAATGATGTTAAAACAGACCACAAAAATTTAACTTTGAGATAAACATTTTGTACTTTTATGTTCACTTACCAAATAAAAGTCTTTTTTGTCATAACCAAGAGTGGATCCAATTAATATAATATTCATATACTCTTTTCAAAAGTCAAAGATACCACAGGAGAGCTCAATTTCAGGGAGTTGAATAATTCTCTATACTACTCTGCCAATTAATACAGAAAATGTCAACAATACTCAGCCACCTGAATGCTAAAACTGGGTTTGCAAAAACCAGTCAGAAGAGAGCTATGATAGATATAATCACATTGAAATCAGTTCATCTTTCACATTTCCAACTTCAAAGTAAATCAGAATTGTTAGCATCCAAGACTGTAGCCACAGCTGTATGACCTGAGCAGGAGCTGGCCAGTGTTAGCAATGAAAATAAATGCAAATTTCTGAAACCGATTAAATAGCCTCCTAAAATCATAAACTATCTGATTTCTTTTAATTTGAATTGTTTTTACTTACAAATCCAAGTAATGCATTTAAAACAACAGTGTAAAAGACTGCTCATTCTCAGAATGCATCACTTAGTTTGTTATTGAGAAGAATAACTGGAACTTGTGATCTTCCTGTCTCTGTCTCCTTCAGCCAATCCTACTGTGCTGTCTCAACTTGATATGCTAGTAAGGAGGCTTTACCCTCTCTGAGAAGTGGATGGGGTTGGGGTGGGCGAAGATGGGGGGTGAGAGGGAGGAGGGGAGGGAGGGAGAACTGTGGTTGGTATGTAAAATGAAAAAGAAAACAGAAAATACAGTTTCCAATTCACAGTATTTAAACCAGATGGGAAATTGAGATGGATCATTTTCTCCCATTACCAAAATCTCAATAATAGAGTCTCTTTATGGGCAGTCTTGAACTCTACTCTCTGTGGTTATTGTTTTTAATGACAAATATAATTTTAAGCATCCATCATTTTGCATTGTTCCAGAATGACTGTTGTTCAAAATGCAAATGAAACTTTAAATTAAAACACATTTCTTATCCAGAGTAATCATTAGTCCAGTTTTCTGAATTATTTTTACATTGTACTGCCTTTAGGTTTTTACCTTTCTCCATTTTACTGTATGTATGTGTGTGTGTGTGTGTGTGTGTGTGTGTTGGTCAGAGAGAGTAAAGAAAGAGGAGAAAGTATATTTCACATCACAAAGAGGAGAAAGAAAACATTCTTTTCTATTGATTAAATTTATTCTTTGACAATCTCATAAATGTATATAATACAATGAGATTCCTATCCTTTCCTTCCATTCTTTAAAATTATATGAGGTCTCATCCATTTCTCTGTCATTGGGTGATCCCTGTGTCTTTCCTAGGGTCCCGTTTTCTAGGTAGCCTCCCTGGAGTTGTGAGTAGCAGTCTAGTCATCTTTGTTTTACATTTAGTATCCTCCTATGAGTGAGTACATACCATGTTTGTCCTTCTGAGTCTGGGTTACCTCACTCAGGATGATTTTTTCTAGATCCATCCATTTGCCTTCAAACCTTATGATGTAATTATTTTTCTCTGCTGAGTAGTACTCCATTGTGTATATGGACCACATTTTATTTATCCATTCTTCAATTGAAGGGCACATAAGTTGTTTCCAGGTTCTGGCTATTACAAACAATGTCGATATGAACATAGCTGAGCAAAATGCCCTTATGGTATGATTGAGCATTCCTTGGGTATATGCCCAAGAGTGGTATAGCTGGGTCTTGGGGGAGACTGATTTCCAATTTTCTAAGAAAGAAACATATTGATTTCCAAAGTGACTGTACAAGCTTGCATTCCCAAGACAGGAGGACAGTAATGAAGGGCAAGGGTCAAGGGAAAGAGAGCTTAGGGGAGCAGGAGATCCCAGCTGGGTCAAGAACAGAAAGGGAGAACAAGGAATAACAGACCATGATAAATGAAGACCCCATGGGAATAGGAAGAAGCAAAGTGCTAGAGAGGTCCCCAGAAATCCACCAAGATACCTCCATAATAGGCTGCCAGCAATGGTCGATAGAAAGCCCCAACTAACCTCTGGTGATCGGATGTCCAAACACCCTAACTTTCACAGTGGAACTCTCACCCAATGACTGATGAATGCAGATGCCAAGATCCATGGCCAGGCCCCAGGTGGAGCTCCAGCAGTCCATTTGGCAAGAAAGAGGAGGTATTTATTGAGGGAGCGTTGTTGAGACCATGATTGGAGAAAGCACAGGGACAAATAGCCAAACTAGTGGAAACACATGAACTATGAACCAATAGCTGAGGAGCCCCCGACTGGATCAAGCCCTCTAGATAAGTGAAACAGCTTGAACTGTTTGGGAGGCCCCCAGGCAGTGGGACCAGGAACTGTCCTTAGTGCATGAACTGGCTGTTTGGATCCTGGGGCCTGTGCAGGGACATTTTGTTCAGCCTGGGTGAAGGGAGGAGGGGACTGGAACTGCCTGGACTGAATCCACCAGGCTGAGTTGAATCCCCAGGGGAGTCCTTGCTCTGAAGGAAATGGGAATGGGGGATGGGTTGGGGAGAGGGAGAGTTGGGGGAGGGTGCGGGGAGGGTGGGAGTAGGGATGATAGGGGAATCTGTGGCTGATATGTAAAATTAAATTAAATTATAAAATAAAAAAGAAACATGCTGCTTTTGTGCACAGGCTTCTGTAAAAAAAATAGAATAAAATTACATGAGAAAATATTAATGTAAATGTACATTTTCAATTTGTCCCTCTGTTACCTTAGAGATTTTCACTATAAATATTAATACATATTAAAGTGGAGATCATCTTATTTTGTCTTAAGATATGGTGAAATATTTTTTGTTTTCTATTTTACCAATTCTTTCCAACTGACAGCCTCCTTCATCACACACTAAATCTTCATTTAGACACTTTTTGCTGATTTTTCCTGAAATTCCCATACTGTTGCACAGATCATGTTTCCCCTTACTTCTCTCGTGTTGTATTTCTCTCTCCATTATAAAATTTAAAGAATGTGTTAGAATACTAACCCAGGCCCTACCTCATTCTCTTTCATTTCTCTTCTGCACAATACATCTGGCTATTTCTTGTATTTCTAATTATGTGTCTACAAATCACGGCTCCTTCAAATATGAAATAAGTCTTGAGCACTGCTGAGATGGCCTTGTGGATAAAAGCACTCTCTGTCAACCCAGGGATATAGTCTCAAGCACCCCAACCCATAGGGTGCATGGGAGAACTTGATTCAAAAATAAAGCAAAATAAAACAAAACAACAACAACAAAACCTATTCTTTGACTTGCACACGTAATAAATACATTAAAAAGTAAAAACTAAATAAGTAATTATCCCTTAAAATTATTACAGAAAAAAATGTAAACACTAACTTTGAATATAATTGTCAGCTAATTGTATAATATAGTTTGGCATTCATTATATGGCCTTCTTTCTAATCCCCTAAAACTTTTCACTCTCTTTAGTACTTTGGATATTATTTTTTCTCATGAAAAGCTTTTATATTTATTAGCCAAATTGATGGGTATGTTACAATTTTTCAGCTGTTTGAAAATCTGTATTCTATTTTCTAGTTGATCATTTCCTTTTATATAGAATGTTTGTTTCTGACCATCTAGGCAAAGAATATCTCAAACCATATTGTTATTAGGAGATTTTATTTTCTATAAAGACAATTATTTCAAATGAAAATGTTTATAATATTTATAAATCATATGATATTTTCTTCATTTTTATATGTCAGGACCCATATGTCATCTTCAATGTCATCAAAAATGGTGATTTTTTCTTGTTCTTGAGGAAAATAAAAGTATCTAATAGTTAGCAAATAGATATCTTATATGTAAGTTATACAAGTACAATTTTTTATCAGAAATGTAGAAGTTTTCTCAGACTTATTTCTTAGAGAATGTTTTATAAATATAGGCTGAGTTTTGTTAATTGTTTTGGAAAATCTATGGAGATTTCCATATTTTATTCTTATAGATATATTTCATGAATCTGTTATAAAATTTTGTTATATTAATATGCATATGAAAACATGTTACATGATGATATTTTATTTGTGTATTAATAAATCTTATCTGGAGATCAAGGGGAAAAGGCCAGCCATTTTAAGTAAACAAAAAGTCAGGCAGCACAAGCCCTTAATCCCTTAGCAGGCAGGGTCTCTTTGTGTTCAAGGCCACACTAGAGAACAGAGCCAAGGGTGGTGACTCACAGTTTTAACCCAGTACCAACCATAGAGATCTGGAAGTCTATATGGATAGACAGAAAGTGACAGAACTGTGTAGGAAGAGGAAGTGAGGTAGCTGGGCTAAGATAGCCAATGAGAGGGCAAAACAGCAAGGCAATAAAGGCATTGGTAGACATGAAGTAGTTTGCATTTATTTATTGTTTGTTTTGTTTTGTTTTACTTTTTTTTCATTTTTCTTTATTAAGAAATTTTCTACTCATTCCACATACCACCCACAGATCACCCCTCCACCCTCCTCCCTCCTCCCACCCCCCCACGCTCTCCCAAGCCACCCCGTATCGTATCCCACATCCCCTAAATCAAGGTCTCCAATGGGGAGTCAGCAGAGCCCGGCACACTGAGCAATAGGACTGGACTATGCCCTCTGGATACTGAAGACAGACAGTTGTTTGTTTTTTCAGACAGGTTTTCTCTGTGTAGCTTTGTACCTTCCCTGGAACTCACAGAAATCCACCTGCCTCTGCCTACCTAGTGCTGAAATTAAAGGCATGCCCCGCCACTGCCTGGCAGTAGTTCACATTTGGAAGCTGCAGAGTTGGTGAGGTAAGGTTGGCTGGTGGCTTTCCCTATTTCCCTGATCTCTTTAAGGCTTTCACCCCTATATTTGGCTCCATGTTTTTTATTACTAAGACCATTTAGAAATTATTCTACAATGTTATTTATCACCTAAGCTTCCTGGTTTTATTGGAATACATGAGACTAACTATGCAAATTGTACTTAGTAGGTAAACACCTCTGTTGTTGATGATAAAAAAAAGAAATTCATCAAAATATAGGCACTATAAATGGATGAGCCCTCTAGGTAAGATTAATTGATGGAATTTTCACAGATCTTAAAATATAGAACACACTCTGACTGACAGTAACTATGTCACAGGGAGTGAAAAAACAGAATTTTCAGAAAATGTACTTATGATAGCAAAACAAAGAGACATTCTTTCTCAATCTGTACATTTTTTTAAAATTGTATCTCTACATATTTCATAGAGGTTTGAATCTAATTTGCATAATGAAAGCTTGATAGAGAATTCTAACATATACTATAATGTATCAAGTCTATTAAAAGAAGATAGTAGTTGAAACCTCAAAATGTTGTATCTGAGTTCAGCTGATTTCTGTTGCTTTCTTTTCCTTCACCAGGACAAATTATTTGCTAGATTGGTACAATGATTCTTTATTTAATTTCATTTGGTTAGTCATTTCCTGATTGGTTCTAGTTTGAGTGTATGGTTCTTTGGTGGATAGATTTTAGGAAACTGAATCACAAAGTTGAAAATTACTATTATGTTGGGCCTTTCCTCTCAAGGTTCTCTAGGACTACCTGATACACAAAGTACAGTCACATCAGAAAAGGTCACTATGTTGCTCCTCTAGAAAACTTCATCTTCTTCTTAATTGATTTAGATGATGACATCCTGAGGTTTAGCTTTTAGAAGTAAGGTGAGTGTATTTTGTATGCAAAAGAGATGCAAATGAGTACAGTTAAAGTATATTTTAAATGGGACTGGAGTAAGATAACCATCATAATTTCAATTATTGCTTCCATTTCCTCTCATAGACTCTGAAATCTGTCATATGTCTTGATTTGGGACAAAGGGACTATATCAGATAGAAAGAAAGTAAAGAGTATTTCCTCTTTTTTTCTCTTATTGTTTCTAAAATTCATTAGCAAAGTGCAGAAGCCTCATGAACCACATTACAAACATTCATGAGGCTACCAAGCAGGTAAATGCAGCTGCAAGAGTGAATTGATAAAGCAGAGATAAGTATATATCAAGCTTTCTAGTCTTTAGATTTATTCATTCAGAAATATTTCTGAATAAGTTGTACTTATTCTGGAAATATTAAGTAGGAATATTTTACATTTTAAACTGATTCTAATTGAAAATACTTGCATTAAATATAAATATGACTGTCCAAATATAGTGGCACTCAGAAGGCAGAGACAGGTAGATCTATGTGAATTTAGGACCAATCTTCTACATAATGAGTTCAATGTCAGCAGGACTATACAGTGAGGCTCAGTCTCAAAAACTAAACTAAACTGAACTGAATATAAATGCAAAACAAATTCAGCCAATAAGCCATCCTTTAAAATGAGAAAATACAGTACAATGGCTGATAATCAGCTGCTGTACTTTTAACAAGTCTATTGGATACTGGGCTTAAGATAACTAACTGGTGACCTTAGAGTTTACCAACTCCAAAATATGATCCAGATTCAAGTGGCTGCTAGCTATTGATACACCACCAATGCCCAGCTTCTGCTATGGCTTGCTCTGACCTCAAGGCAACTTTTTTAATATACAAATAAAATCACATTTCAGTACAAATAAAATATCACCCTATTCTTCTAATTTCTTTAAAGCAATTTTAAGTGCTTTATAACACTAAAGTGCTATAAATTAATTAAACACCTATGAGTATGATTAATCATGAGGTGTTCTTTTACTAATGGATTTGTGTATGAAATATCAATAGCTAGCAGCAATTAATGACTCACTCCTCTCGGGTGAGTCATGCCCTTCACTCATAGTAATACTTTCCTTCATCAGGCACAGCACATTCATTCCAAGATCTCTCTGTTAGGCCTTAGATGAAAATCCTAAGAAGCACCTGCTATGCCTTCCAATATGGGAGTGGGCAGAACAGGAAAACTTGAAGAAGCTTTCCTATTCTTACTCAAGGCCTGCTACTTTTCAATTCCAACTCCTTTATCCTTCACCATTTACTGCAATTTAAAATTTCCAAAAGAGTGTGTATAGAGTTCTAACAACAGTGATTTGATTCCCACATCTTCTTTCATCCAAAAGACCCTCTGTGTGTACATGTTTAATTTTACATGGAGCAAAATGCTCCTAAAGAAAATCAGTGCAGTCCCTTATTTTAGTATCTTGCATACATACATCACTGAGGCTAGCTACCAAAATTCTGGTTAACTGTTTCCTTTTCAGCCCATTGGTTTAATTGACAAAACAAACCCCCTACTTTCCAGCGCTTTAGTTGTTCCAGTTCATTTGAGCTCTTGATGTATGATCCTACACTATGTGTTAGTCACTTTTCCAACATTGTAATGAAATACCTGAGGCAACTGACACCCACAGAAAGAAAGGAAGGCATTGGTTTCTAGACCAATAACAAATGGTTCCATTCAAATGGCTCCATCTGGGCCTGTAGTTAATGTAATATATCATGTCAAGAGTCCATGAAAGAGCTTCACTGTAAATCCTCCTAATCCAAGTAAAAAAAAAATCAAAACAAAAAGAAAGAAGACAATAACAAAGATAAAGTTCCTAATAACTTCTCACAAGGACATGTTCTCCAAAGACTTCCCACTATGCCTTTCTTCTTAAAAGTCCAGCTACATCTAATAGTAACCCCAGCTGACCAAGGTTCTACTACATGTGCTCCAAGAGACAGTCATGCGAACCACAGCAGTCTGTGTCAAGATAAGCATGAGCATCACTCACTGCGCCATTGCAAGATCAGCAAGTACTCAGCAACCTCTCCAGCTCTAACAAGAAAGCTTTAAGTTCTCTGCAACCATTATCATATTTTTTTTATTTCACACCCTATGTATTGGCTCATAGTTTCACATCATATATACTTTTGAACTTTAGTGTTTTCAGCCATTAATTTCTTAAATTTGGCCTCAACTCACTCCTCTTTTTTTCTTTTCCCTTTCCTTTTTTGTTCCACATACAGGTCACAAGACACATTTTAAAAAGTCGCACATTTATAAGTTGGTATTTTGTCTTATTTACATTGTTGTAATGAATTTTTAAGGGAGCTAGATAATGAATTTCCTGTCACAAGCTAAAATAGATTTGTTTTGTTCTTTTTTAAGTCCTGTCATTTGGGAAAATATATTCTCTTTCACATTAACAACTTCTGTATTTACGATAGGAGTCTAGAATTTGCATTCACTTAGCTAATAATTGCTGAACATGAAGTTTTAGTCACAAAAGCTGTTTAAGAAAAAAAATCACCATTCTCAAATGTTTCATTTTTAAGATGTTAAATTTCTATATGGAAAATATTTGCCACAACCATGATACATAGAGCAAAAGAACTAGGCTCCCAAGTTGTCCAGTTCCTGAAGTTCACATTGAAAACTGTAAGTCACTTTTTATTGTCACCACACATTTCAGAGCCTGTACTAGCTGTTAGGGATACAGAGGTATAAAGGGCAAACATGCCATCTCTGTTTTGGGAGGAAAGACACATCAGGAGGACTGAAGATAGAAAGGATGAAAGTCAAGATGAGGGAAGCATATATTTGAAGTCATGAAGCCACAAGGTGTTCCACAGCTAGAAAAAACAATCTCAGTCATATTTCAGCTTATTTATGTGTTTTTTAGATGATGTGGGCCTAGATGGAATATGCCAGAAGCAATAGGTACAGATTATCATTCAGTAGAATGTCATTACAAAGTTGTCTGTAAGCTGGGAGAAATACAATTTTTCTTTAGAAGCAGTGTCTATAATGAACACTTTCTATATACTCAGCAAACATAGTTAAAAGATGAAGAATTCAGAGCCAATTGTAGATATTTAGGATGTTACATGAGTATGTGTGTAGTTCCTGTTTTTCTGACATTTATCAATTTTATCAATGTTATAATATCCATACAATTAGTTCTAAGAAAAACTTAAATAGAATTTAACAATCAACCTGATTTTTTTCCATTTAGTGTTATTTAAATTGCTTTGAAATATTTTGTCTCAGAGTCTGTTAGCTCAATTCATTAATCTATCTTAGTTTATTTTTATTCACTCAGCAAATAATTCATCGAGATTTTACTATATGATATTTGTCATGCTGAGTCTCCAGCTATGATCAAAATAGATGTTATACATTATATGTAAAAAAACAAGTGAGATGCATTGTATTATATATTAACATTTTAACAACATAAAGTAAATATAGTAAGAGAAGCTATAGTCATGAAGAAATATAATTAATAAACCAAGATATAGGGGAACAAAAAGGAAAACAGGTGTATTGGTGAGACTCACAATCCAAGCGACAGAAAAGGGAGGTAATGCTCTAGCATGTGAACAGGCTGGGAAGTGTAAGGAAACAGCAAGGCAACTAACCAGGAAGTGAACACTGGCAATAAACAGAGTAGAAGATGACATGCTGATTTACTGTAGAGCTTTGGGCAAGAATGTCATTCTAGTTAGGCTTGTGTTTGGAAACAGTATTGAATAGAGTCTAAAAAGGTAACACTTAAGAGAAATACAGAGAAGAAGTAGAATATAATTATACTATGAATAAAAGCAAGGACAATGCATAAGGCTTAGATGAAGATTAAACAAATGAATACTGTGAAAATGATGCTTTTATCATCCTTGTGGATTCCTGGGAATTTCCCTAGCATCAGGTTTCTTGCTAACCCTATAATTCAGAACAACTTAGCCAAAGCTGCAAAGTGCTGCTTGTGCTGAAGTCTGCTCTCACTTGATGACTTGTATTTACATGAACACTCTGTTGTTGCTTTTGCTTGGGCTATTCTTCAGAGCTTTTCCTATCAGAGTGCAGGATTAGCTGTGTGAGGGCTTGTGCTGAGATCACCATTGCTTTTATTCCATTTAGAATCTGGCTTTTCTTTAAGCTTTTTAATATTCTTGAGCACAGAACTATGTTCAAACATCACATTTCCTGGTGCTCTTTTCTCCTCAAATAGTATGTTTTGTATTTCTCTTTCTCTAGCCTGCTTCTTTTCATTGTAGATCTTCATAAACAGCAATAATAACCATGTGACACAGTACTAGGCTGCCTTGAAATCTTCTCTGCCAATGACATTAATCCAAAACTCTTCAATTTAGCCTCTGGAAATTTTTCAGGACAAAGGCAAAAAGCCACCATATCCTTGCCAAAACATCACAGACTGGTCTCAAATACTCTGTCTCTCTGTAACCTCTAGAGCTGTCACATACACCCCACAGTCCATATTGCTCTCAGCACCACTTTTCTCGATACTCCTACTAGGATGATCCAGTTAGACTTACTTAAAACATTCAACCACAGCTGTTTTTCTTTTCTAAAGTCCCAAAGTCTCCCATATCCTCCAAACGACATGGTCAGCTCTGTCACAACAATATCACAGTCCTTGGAAACAATTTCAGTCTTAGTTGATGTTCTATTTCGACATGTCTATAAGAGACATGATGACCACATTAACTTAATAAGAGAAGGCAGTTAATGGGGGGCCTTGCTGACAGTTTCAGAGGGTTAGTTCATTTTCATCATTTCAGAAGACAGACAGGCATGGCGCCAAGGCAGGAGTTGAGAGCTTTACACCTTGATCTGAATAAGTCAGTCAAAAGGAAAGACACCAAGTCTACTGTACTTTTGAAACCTCAAAGCCTACCCCAGGGACACACCTTCTCCAATGAGGCCCCATCTCATACTTCCCAAACAGTTCCAATAATTGGAAAGTATTCAAATATATGAACTTATGGGAGCCATCCTCATTTAAAACCACACGATTGATAGAGCTTAGTAATAGGATTTTTGAGGGGGAATATACTACTCTAACTTGTTTGAGTCTGGATATATGCAGAATCAACTATGTCCCAAAGTTACTTATTTGTTTCATCACTCATCCTATCTCCAGGGCTTATGAATGGAATACCCTATGAAAAGTGAAAGCTAAGCACTTTTAAAAATAAAGTTTTCTTATTCAATAATTCTATTTGGTTTTCAAGTGAATATTAATGACAATTAAAAAATCTGATGTATAGAAAAGAATTTTCAAATTGTGGTGTCAGAATTGCTTAGCACTAGTTAATGTCAGCAGCCAAAAATATATAAGACACTGATTTATGAAAATAAATTTCTCCCAAGAATGTTGATTGAAATTAGATAAAATTATTCATAAGAACAATAATAAGATTATTCTGAGTTTTTCTTCTCTTATTTGTTTAAAATCAAAATGTCTTTTAGACTTTTAACTGAATAGACTTAATGTCTGTACCAAATTATATTTTCACAAAAACTTAATCTGACATTAAAGTAATTTATTTTTATGACTTTACATAAGCACTTTAGATATCATAAAAAATAAAAGGTTAGAAGAATTTTATGGAAAGAGAAATGTCAAAATTATATATAAATACCTGATTTACATATTCATCATCATTCACAATAATTTATTTTCTTTAAAATGTTTTATTCTGCCTTTGTCTTCATTCCTAGTAGAAAAAAAACATTGCATGATATTTAAATTTCTACCAATAGTTTGAAATTAGCACATTATATTTAAAATCAGAACATTACACTCTATTTATAGTTCCACATGTTTTTCACTTGCGCTGAGACCATAGAAGCATTTTAAGGTAACAAACTGTATCATTCACACCGGAACTATCATGAAGTTCTCATTTGATTCATTGTTTTTAATAGTTAAGAAAACTTTCAGTTCCTATTTATCTTTGTTCTTATCTATAACTAATTAAATTATTGTATAAGAAATGAACTTCTGGCCTTCTGCTTAAGCTGACTCCCAGAGAAACCATAAAAAAAAAAAAAACCAGAATAAAACAAACAATGATAAAACCTTTTACAAATACAACCACAAAAGTACCCAGAAGTGATCTTTAAACGCAATTAGTAAACTAATACTCAAATATCTATTAGTAATAGCTATTAAAAGGTGTTTTGTTTTGTTTTGTTAACTCAAAGAAGCAGAAACAAGAGCACGAGGACTGTCTGTATCTCCAGTCTTCAATTGGAAGGCTTTCTCCCTGGTGAAGGAGGACACAGCATTCTCATCCAACACTGAGCTACTTGTACCCCACGTTAAGACCCAGGCACTGGTAGTTTGGCATTTGTAACAGTGGCTTTCCTTTCTGTGTGGCGAGCCTATATCCCTAGGATAAAACCTTTACGGGGTCATGCTTTGCTAGAGGAAGCATATCACTACAGGCTGGTTTTAGGTTCTTATAACCTGCCTGATGAACTGTGATTATCCAGCATACTGCCCCTGCCTCCATGTCTTCCCTGTCTATTGCCATTTCATCCCTGCCATGATGGATTCTATATCCCTGAAAACTTACGCCCAAACCATCCCTTTTTGTCCAGCTTGGTTCTTGTCATTGTGTTTGATTATGGCAATAGATGGATGCTAGAACAAAGATGAAACTCTGGGCTCTTTTGAAGGATAGGGCCTAATAATAGGAGCCATGAGATCAGTACTCTAAAGGGTCCAATCAATGATCAAGAACACGACTGAAGCAGTGACAATATTTCTTCCAAGAAACTGAAATTTCATTTGATTTGGTATGCGGACTAAATTATAATTAAGGGTATTTTGAAAGAAGTACAGAAATCATAAAGTCAATAGAGGAGAGATTAATTGTTGGGTATGGTATACTAGAAGAGTAAGTTCTATCAATGTTCCTGTCATCCCAGGGACAGAGTAAATATCCAAAACTGCACCTCCCAAAACACCACATTGAACACTGTTGATGGCTAAAGGGCTGAGTGGACTTGACTTATATAATTCATTCAGTCACTAAACAAATAAGTTAGAAAATTGCAGTCACAGGCAGTGCAGAAAGTCTTTACAATGATACAATATACTATCTAAACGTCCAGTTTCCAACAGAAAAGTAAAAGATATATGAAGAATACTAGATGTAGGCAGCCAGAAGAAACTACATGCAAGGAAACCCATGGTGATTTAATAGAAACATAACTTATAGTAGCCTCTAGATACATGGTCACAGAACTAAAGGAAGCCACACTTAATACATTAGAGAAAGTTTGATAATAATATTTTATAAAATAAGGAGTTTCAATAAAATGTTGGAATTCTGAGAAACAAGCAAAAATTATGGAGACAGAGTTTTATAGTAATGAAGACAATCTAAAAGTAAACTTAATATAATTAACTTTAAATATTAATTTTAATTTTAAATAGTTTTAACTGAAGAAAGGAAAAATAAAGAAAACTGGCTGGGGGTATTAATATAAATTATGGAAACCAGCTGGTGGCATTAAGTAGTCAGAGCAGCCTATCACATTAGACTGACCGAGCTTATCCAATCAAATGAATCATGACCTGTCACCACAGTTCTCATGCCTCATAAATTCAGCCCCTGTCCAGCATTTAAACACCAAAAGAGAAAAATGCCATCTTTGCATGCTGGTAACTAGAATCCTACTGCAGAGAGTTCCCACATAAAATATCTGTTATCTGCTATCCTCTGATGGGGTTTCTTTAATTTTTGCTCTAACTACTGTCTCCTTACCTTGCAGTCAATAATCTTGTCTTTCTATCCTTGAAGATGAACTTGGGGGATTTTTACTTCCAGTAATGCCAGTGTTAGTTATTTTGGTGCTCTTACCCCATGAGGAACACATCCCAAACACGACAAATCCACAGAAGAGCTGTTAATTAATATAGGAGAGGAGAGAGGAGAGAGGGGAGTAAAGACGGGAGAGGGGAGAGGGAAGAGGGGAGAGGGAAGAGAGGAGAGAGGAGGGGAGAGGGGAGAGGGGAGAGGGGAGGACGAGAGGGGAGGAGAGGGGAGAGGGGAGGAGGAGAGGGGAGGAGAGGGGAGAGGGGAGGGGAGGAGAGGGGAGAGGGGAGGGGAGGGGAGAGGGGAGGGGAGGGGAAGGGAGAGGAGAGGAGGGGAGAGGAGAGGAGGGGAGAGGAGAGGAGAGGAGAGGAGAGGAGAGGAGAGGAGAGGAGAGGAGAGACCTGTGCAAAATGGCGCTGGCTTTTTAAAGAGAAGGCTGCGCATGCGTACAGGACCGCATGTGGCTACTCCACACATGTGCATAGACTACATGGCCGGGCGCGCTTTACGCAGCCATGCAAAGCCATGGAGTCCTAGTCACACGAGATGTTCCGACCCGGAAATGGACATTTTGAAGCGGAAATAACCAGGTGGTCCGCCAGGCAAGCCCAACCGTGTGGGCATGTTGTGACTTCCTATCAGCCAGTCCACCACATATGATGCCCTCTGTGTCATAGGGAATTTCAACTCTCCTCTGCTATTTCTTTAACTTGGGAACCATTTAGTCAGATACGAAAGGGCTTGAAGACAAGTCACGGTCTCCAGCTCGAGCTTATCCTCTGCAAGACCAAAGATCTCTATCCTCTGGCAAGCAATCACCACCTACCACAGATCTGTGTTTCAGACTCAGCATTTTAATTTTAGCAATTGAGAAAATACGGGGAGTTGTTAATTCAGAGATTATGTAGTTAACATTGTCTGTCAAAAGTACTATGAAAAAATACTATAGAATAATTGTGAAGTATCTACATCTGCATATATATTAAAAGGCTTATTAATAATTGATAAGCTTTTGTGTTTGAATAAATGAGTTAAGCTTTAGGCACATTTTACAATCCACAACTAATTTATATATAAAACTGTCTTCAAAGTTTCATTTTTATGCCTATAAGTTTTAATATTGTATTGCTATATAAAATTAAAGTTTAAATTTATTGCTCATCTGTCAAAAAGATATGCATTCAATTCTATTATAGGCTGGTTTCCAAACAAATATGCCAACTTTCATTGTTGAAAATTACTTTCTGTTACCAGCCCAAACTTTATGCAATGATGTTGGCTCTGTTTTTAAGTGTTTAGTTCCTTCAATAATACTATATTCTAAAACCATTGATCCACGCAGTTTAATTTTTGTGTGATCTTGTGATTTTTTTTGGAGGGGACACATGTTATTTAACTTGTAGTAACAAGAGAAATTCCTTCCCCCACTTCAATGAAATGAGGCTTCATGTGTTTGGTATTTGCAGTAGAAAAATTAATGGATGTTGTGGCCCTGTCACTTAATCAGAAGTTAGAGAATCAACACATCATTTGATTACTCATACAAGGGGTTCTCAACATGTGGGTCACACATCAGATATTCTGCATATTAGATATTTATACTGCAATTCATAAATGCAGCAAAATTACTGTTATGAAATAGCAATGGAATAATTTTATGGCAAGGGGTCACAATAACATGAGGGACTGAATTAAAGGGCCACTGACTTAGGAAGGTTGAGAACCACTGATTTACATAATCTCTTCTCATAATAAATACATAAACTAAAAATTTTATTATTTATTTAATAATAATGCCACTAGAAAATTACATAATTAATTATACAACCAGAAACAGAAGAGATTATAATTTTCTTGTTTGTGTGCTTACTTGTTTTCACACAGAATCTCTATATGTAGCCTAAGTGGGTTTTGATCTCAGGACCTTCCTCTCTTAGCTAACTAGTGCTGGTACTATAGGTGAATGCCTGAGGCTTGGCTCAGATAATTTTTAATTGTTAAACTGAAAGGCTAAAAACAACACTTGATCTTTATGAATGATCAGAAATTGTCACATGACAACATTACTTCCTATGGAAATCATCTCCAACTTTCTGAGCACAAAAGGATCTATGTAAATAGCGCATACAGACGAGAGATAAAGAACAGTCCACAGCACTTGATGCCACCCACTCAGCTCCTCCCTTGGTCAGGGTTTCTATTGAAGGACACAAGGTGACCTTTTCTTTGTAAAGAGGAGCTTAATAAAATGACTGAACTCATAAGAGGCTAACTCTGGAATAAATCTGTCTGTTGAGTGTGTCTTCATGTCTTTATCTTTGCTCTGAAATAATTATTGTTTCAAATGATTACTTGCCCTGTCCATAACCATAAAATCATATTCATATGCCTGTTTTAATATTAAAGTATCCAAAAGATGTACTTCAAAATTATTCAGATATTATTACTTTATTCCTTGAGATTTGCATAGGCAACAATAATCCAATATATTCTTATTTCTAGTTTGATGAGTTGGTCAGACAAATGAATTAAGCAGAATTAAACTGCATGAACTTTCTATAAAATCTGGCAAAGTAAACTAAGTTTATAGAAGAACTAAAGTTGTATAAATATTAAACAAAAATGATCTAGCATAGCTATCAAGACCCATTAAAGAAAAATAAAGTTCTGGGGTTCATAATCAGTCAGCTACAGCATGTTGCTCATTAGGATTAAGACATTGTGCCTCTTCTTTGCTTTCATTCTTATTGGAGAGCTAGTGATCTTAGAATCCTTGGTCTGTTCTCACTGAATTAGTTTTGTCTGCACAAGTATAGTAATAATTATAAAACTACTGTAGCAAATGTATAACCTCAGAATTAAGTTTTTGGAGATAGTTTGAATTTTATTCTTTACTTGTTTCAGAGGATAATATTTTGTGGTAATTATAATGAGCTGCAAATTTTATTCAGCATTTTATCATTGAAAAATTCTTTGGTCCACATTTGGCTCATTACATTCAAATATTCATCATGGTAACAATAAGGTGAAGATTAAGAATATAATTTATCGGTTTGTAGAAGAATGAACATTAACAGGTCTCATTTGTAATACATGGAAGTAATATGTGAGAGTTTGTCAAAATCAATAACTAATTGTAATGTATTCATCTTACAGTGGAGTAACCATAATAACTCACTAGAGGAAGTTATCTGCAAACCATTACAGATTCATCAGAGCCACACATTCATTACTTTTATATTTCTAGATTTTTTTTTTAACTGACAGAATTAAAACCTGACTCTAATCTACTTAGTAGTATGCATGGATTCAATATTCAAGTAAAACAACTTGTTTTATAAAAATGCAATTTTACTTCTTGTTTTAAAATTTAAAAGAAGAGAATATTTCCTTGTTTTCTTTGGAAAACCAGTGAGGCAAAGCAAAGCAAAAATAATTAGCCTTAAAGTACTTCATGTGCTCATTAACACCAATAGTTTTGATGAGACTCTCTAGAGATTATATATTCTTATTAAATGGCTTTCATGTGAGTGTAGCTCACACAAAATATGAAATTTTAAAGTATATAATATTGTATATAAATACAAACATATAAAAATGCATATGTAAAGGTGCATGACAATATAGATACTGTACTAATTCAGTCACTGCACAAATTGCCTTAGTCACAGGCTATTTAGAAATGCAGTTATACCGCACATCTCTTTTTCATCCCTAGTATCTTAGAGACAATAACTTTTCCAAAGTAAGTTAATGTAGATTCAATTCTGTATTATTTTTAATCTTTGCGTGAAGCAGGCATGTGTGTGTGCGTGTGTGTGTGTGTGTGTGTGTGTGTGTGTGTGTGTGTGTGTGTATACATATGTTTATCTTGTGTGTGGTCAGGTAGATGTGTAATGAGGCACATTTGCAATTTTTCATGTCTGCCATTGCTTTCTACAAGATTTGAGATAAGGTCTACTGTTCACCTCTTTGTATTCCAGGTTAGCTGCTGGGGGAGCTTCCAGTCTTTTTTCTCCACTTCCCATCTGCAAGGAATGCAGTGATTATAGGCAGGTGTGACCAAGCTTGGATCAAAGTGGATTCTTTGTAAATTCAGTTCATGAAATGTGCAGATCCATCACTTTATACTCTGATAAATAATCTGTGCCACAATTCTCTGCTTTTACAAATATCAGATAAAATGTATAATGACTAAGAATATCGCCGGGCAGTAGTGGTGCATGCCTTTAGTCCCAGCACGCCTTTAATCCCTGGCAGAGGCAGCTGGATCTCTGAGTTTGAGGCCAGCCTGGTCTACCAAGCGAGTTCCAGGAAAGGCACAAAGCTACACAGAGAAACCCTGTCTCTAAAAACCAAAAAAAAAAAAAAAAAAAATGTGTCCATTGTTTGGTCATTTTCTCATATTCATGTCAAATCTATGGGATTTTATTCTGACCATTTTACCTCATTGAAAATTAGAAATAAGTAAAATTAAAGTTATTTTATTGAGTGATCAAAACTGAGTACAATAAATATGAGCTTCAGCTATTACCTTGTTCCCGGGTTATAACACATCTTCCTTTTATAATACATTTTATGGGAATAACCTATGATTTAAAATCTTCTCTTTCTGTATATGTATAAGGTATCTTTTCCCAACATCCTGGTGGATACTCTATTGGTGGAATCTATTCATGAATCTTTCAAACATTTGTTGTTGTAGTTTAAAACATACTATAGCCTCAGCCAAGGGCCTATCCAACCATAGAGTTTCACAATCCATATTTATCGTGTGGAGGACTCAGAAGCATAGATAAAAATCTTTACCTTGTTGTGCTTAGTAAGACCTATGTAACAAAATACTATGTAATGTTCTGAAGCTGTAACAAAAATAGAAAGAGAAAAAGAGGAGAAATTCAGTTAACTTGATG
Organism: Onychomys torridus; assembly: GCF_903995425.1. Classification (NCBI taxonomy): domain Eukaryota; kingdom Metazoa; phylum Chordata; class Mammalia; order Rodentia; family Cricetidae; genus Onychomys; species Onychomys torridus. Next base: position 39,277,783 of record NC_050454.1, on the reverse strand, counting down.
GAAAATGGGTAGTTTTCATAGAAAAAGACATTTATTTAGATATTGGCTAATGATAAGGAAGTTGTATGAAAGCAAAGATATTGTTCATATGCTATTGAGGTCAGAACAACAGTACATGCAAAACAAGAAAAGGAAAGCAGTGCATTTGGATTTGGTAGGTGGCTCTGGCCTCATGCTTCGCTTTTGCACACTTCATGCTAGATACTAGGTATGTCTCAAGCTATGAACCTCTCCATGTGACTTGGTTTATGAGTGAACAGTAGCATTAAATAAAATTTGTTTATGCCATCAGATGCTTGATATATATTTTTAATGATTATTCAAAGCTTCTATATACAGTCAGTGAGAATTATATCCTGGGTAGCTCATTGGTTCCACAAAGATGAAGGCATTAACAGAAGACAAAACTTTTATAAAAATAGGAGTGTAATTCAGCATGCAGATCCATAGCCAGGAAATAATTACTTACAATGCTTGGTTACTGAAACATATGTTCTTATTTTTAATAAAAACTACAGTAGTCTTATGAAGAATAAGTTAGAAGGTAGTTCATGGGAAAAAAATCTATATTGCAGAGAAGAGCAAGAAAAAAATGAACACAAGGCTATATAAAATCCAATTAGCAAAACCTTTTACTGTTCTTATTAGGATTCATTTTTCAGGCAATTGGATGCAATAAGAGACTGTTTCAAGAACTATACTAGTAATTCAGTTTTTTAAACAATGCACTGAGAGAATATAAATAGACAAATTAGGGAAGCTACAAACTAGAGACACATTTTTGTCAGATGCTATTGAAAATATCCAGCAAAGAGTTTGGAATAATGAAGAGTGAAACTGTGGGAAGAGACTTGTTGAAGGGAATGGAAGGAAGTGTTTTCTCTATATAAAGTTATTAGATAGCTATATTGATATAAGGAAGAAACTCCAGAATCATAAATTTGGTTGCTACAGTTTTTTCTTGGTAGACATATTCTGCATTGTGACATTTGATTAGAGAAGAGAGCTATTCAGACATGACATACCTAACCCCACAATAAACACAAAGAGGTAATTTTAAAATTAGTGGCTGTCTATGATATCAAAGCCATGGTAACAGTTTATCTTTAGATGTGAGGATTTATTGAATAATGGAAAAATCAAACTGATTGCAAACTACTATAAATACCATAAATATTTCTTTAAGATGTTTTGTTAAGAATAAGGGGACATATGCAGGACATTAGGTCCTGTAATGAAGCAAGCTAGGAAGAATGGAAGAATATTGGGACAACATAAATAGTCATTTAAAAACTGGAATATATTGGGATAGTTAATGACAAGTAAATATGTGTTAATGTATAAATGCATAGTTTGTGATTTCTCCAGGAAAGCATGAAGAAACATATATTAACCATCAGAATTGGGCACAAATAACTATACAAAGAGATCATTACACTCAAGTCTATGTTGGTAAATACAAGAGTTTATTGGGGTTATTTACATGAGTCTGGATGGATGAGTCAAAGGCAGATGCCTTGAGGAAATGCCTACACTAGAATGGGACACAACTCCAAACAGTTTCCTTTTGAACCTGCTGCTCAATTTGTAGACACTTCCACTGAAGTGTCTCATATTCCTCAAGAGTTGATGAGGGCTTATACTGAGGGACAGACTAGTAAACCTTGTGTCCTCCAGAACTTTCTGAGCTTACTATGCTTCATAATATTTTAAGACTTATTACCTTGCTTAGCCTCTTGAGTCTTATGAACTTCCCTCATAGTTCAATTATATGATATAGCTAAACAATGTAAAAACTAACGCATAATTCAGTCAAGCATAAAATTCCTCAATTAAGTCGATTCTGCATTTATGACAGTAAAACTTACATGAAAGAGGTTTGGTTGTCACACTGAGACAAAAGATAATGGTACAGCATAAGGATATATACTCTGGGGTGGAGTCAAAGCCAGAAATGCTGACTAATATCCTGCTACATACAACACATTCTCCACAGCAAATAATTATCTGACCACATAGCACCCTGAAGTTGAAAAAATTTGTTGTAAACAAGAATTTGTGGATGAAAAGGAAAACAGATTAAACGTTTAGAGGAGACAGATAAACTTATAATCATCAAAAAATTTATATTCATCTCAACTTAAATTCCAGTTTTCATTTTTTTGAAACATCAGGGAAATGATTGTTGTAATTGTAACAAGCATTTTAAAGTAATAATTTCTCTACAAAAGAAGGTGAGAATAAATTTCCAGTCTCCATTGTGTACAGTGACATCTTTCCAAAGAGGACAGTATAATGAGGGGTGAGATGATGGAAGACCAGAAAATTGTGAAGAGTCCTATTTCAAGAGACTGTTCAACATGAATATGGACAGACAATACATCATACATAAAAAAGAATCACTTCATATAACATGATGAAAAGCAGCTCTGTCTCCTTTCTCAAACTGGACTAGGCTTTTTCTTTTGGGCCACCAACCAGCTCCCAAATCATGACACAGAGACTTACTAGGTTTGAGTGTTCAGCCTAGCTTAGGCATGTTTCTGGCTGGCTCTTTAACTTAAAATAACCTGTTTCTCTTCACCTACCTTTTGCTTTGGGGCTTATTACCTTTCTTATTTCTGTATATCATACTGTCTGATAACTGCCTGAATTCTAGTCCCAGGCATCTCCCTCCTCCTTTCCTCCTCTCTCGTTCCTTCCTTTCTTCTTCCTGAGCTAGATTTTTCCTCCTATTTATTTTCTCTGCCTGTTAGCACCACCTATCTTTACCTTGGCAAAAATAGCCATTTGGGCAAGAAACTGTTCTTGCCTGGACATGCAGGGCCCATAGAAAGGTGACCACTGAACTTTGCTTGACAAAATGGTCCTTCAGGTTCCTGCTTTGCAGAGGAAACTGCCAGACATTCTACAGGATACTGAGAGAAGTAACCAAGAGACTCTAGCCCTGTGAGCTAAAGACAAATGCCCCAGGTAATAATATATCCTTCTGAGGTCTTTGATGTGGTTGAAGACTAGATAGTTATAATTTCCTCAATTATGAGAGAAGATAAGTTAGATATAAAACCTTAAACTCACAAAATACAAGATAGATAGGATATTTTCTTTAATATTGTAACTATAATTCTTTCTTGATAATTGTTTTGTTATCTGAAATTTTACTATATAAAAGTTAAAACTTTGCTTTTTGAAAAAAAGGAAAGGGGAAGTTCTGTGGGATGTTCTGTATGTCAAATGTGTTGCTTTGATTGGTTAAAATAAATAAAGTGCTGATTGGCCAGTAGCCAGGCAGGAAGGATAGGGTAGGCGGGACAAAGAGGAAGAGAATGCTGGGAAGTGAAGGCTGGGCTGGGGAGATACCGCCAGCCGCTGCCATGACAAGCAACATGTAAAGACACTCTTAAACCACAAGTCACGTGGCAGAGTATAGATTAATAGAAATGGGTTAATTTAAGATGGAAGAAGTAGATAACAAGAAGCCTGCCACAAGCATAGAGTTTGTAAACAATGTAAGTTTCTGTGTGTTTACTTGGTTGGGTCTGAGCAGCTATGGGCCTGGCAGGTGAGAGAGATTTGTCCTGACTGTGGGCCAGGCAGGAAAACTCCAACTACAAACATGTCTCATTCAAAGTAGAAAATTTTCAGAAATTGTTGTAGCCAAAACTAGTTCTAAGTAGCAGTAACATCCCAATGATAACCTGGTTGTAGTGTTGAACAAACAAATTACCACATAAAAGTTGAGGTAAGCTGAACAAATTATGAAGTAACTAGCTAATAACATCAGGGTGTTGCTAGAAATTTGAACTCACATCCCCGTATTTGCACTACAACTATCTTTACCCCCTGGGACATCTCTGGTGTTTCAGGAAGAGGTTAAGAACATACATAGTCAACTTTTTTCCCTATAGTGTACAATATGTTTTTTTCTAATGAATGAATTGGAAAAAGATAAAATGAATTATCTCTTTTAGTTTTATGGGTTTGGGTTGGAAAGGGGGTTTTATGCAAGTGAAGGTAGTTTTGATAAGTGAAGGTGATCTCAAATTTCTGATTGAGCTTTTACTTTCCATTTGCTAAATTTGCAGGCATGCACCACCATGGCAGTTTCAGGAGTGTGGTGGGTAGATTAAAGAAAAGACCTCATGCGTGGTGAACAAGCCATATATTATTAAGGACATCCCTAGTCTAAAATTTTCTTATATTAGAACATTGCAAATACACTTCTTAATAAATTCCAAAGAATGTTTTAATTAGTTTTCACTTTCTATCTATTGTTAACATAGACTAAATCAATCATATTTCTGTTGAAAATCACTTAATGTTTCTACATGAGTACAATTAATTTCCAAGTTACTAAGTTATTGAAAAATGGACAAGTTCAGAGTTGACATATATATTTATGTGCTTGTTACAATTAGTAAATCAATTTTAATAGTTTAGTATTATCAAATTCCTAGTTTTATATTCAGATTTTTAAAAAATCAGATAAAAGTTAAAACAAACTTTTCATGTAACAGGACTTTTATGGTTTAAGTGAATGTTTTTCATGAATTGCAATCTTTATATGAACATGTAATTCATTTTCAATTATTATGAATATGTTTGCTTATGAGTTGGAGTGCTTTTTAATTTCAGTGTACTTCCATAATGCTCTCCACTCTTACTCTCTGCCTCACTCCACACCATCAGTGTTTTCTCATTTTATCACTTGCTTTACAATGAATTGCATTCATATTTCACGACAGTCTGCATCAGTATACTTTTATACTATTTCATATATATTCATACATAATATGAAAACATACAATAATTCATGCAATTTCTGATTATCACTCCTTATAATTGACTATGCGTAATTCTTGTTATGTTATTCAACATAGTTGCATTTTTGTTTTTGTTGACCATTTTTATAAAGAATCAAATAATCTGACAAATATTCCATGTTCTCCTATGACATCATCAAGTACTGTGTTCTTCAGCACCTGTATGGCTCTGTATTTCCCTTTGGTATTGTTTTTCTTTATGCCTAAACACCTAGTAATGAATATTTCAGGTTTGTTGTGTCTATAAGATTGTCATTTTTGTTTATGAACTATGTGTGTTTTAATGTCCTTTCTTTGAAAAATTTGAAAAATTCATATCACATATTTTAGTCACTTCAACTCTCCATTGCTCTGTCATCTTCTTACAACTCCTGAGGAACCTCTGCTTATGAAAGTTTTATCAATGAACGCCCTATTGGAGAACTGTAAATCGCTGTCTGGACATTGTTTTCTAATGAGAAAATTCCTGCCATCTTTTCATTTAAAATACACCTTATGGTAAATTTATGAATTTTTTTCACTACATTAAGCAATATACTAAACATTACATATTTCAACTGTTGTCTGTGTACTTGTGTCCATGTGCATTATTGGGATCACTGAACTTTCTAGATTTGTGGGTTTATAGTTTTTCACTGTTGGAAACACTTAAAAATTTCTTTCAAAGTATTTCTTCTCCTTTTTCTTAAATTTACATACATATAGGTTATTTAAGCTATTTAACTACTTAAATATTTAAAATTTAAATGTTTAAATATTTTTTAAATGTTCTATTTTTGGCTATGGACATAGTTCAGTAGTGGAATAATTGCCTTGTATATGAGGATTATAAGGTCAAGCCCTATACTCTCAGAGGGAAAAATACACACACACACACACACACACACACACACACACATATATGTACATATATACTTTTTTTCAAGACAGGGTTTCTCCGTATAGCTTTGGAGCCTGTCCTGGAACTCGCTCTGTAGAACAGACTGGCCTCAAACTCACAGAGATTTGCCTGCCTCAGCTTTCCAAGTGCTGGGATTAAAGGCATGTGCTACCACAGACCAGGAAAAAATAATTTTATGAATATTTAATCTGTATGATATTTCTTGCTCTCTGTTCTATTTTATTGACATTACAACCATCTTTTTTATTAATTCTATCAAAGGGTAACTATTGTTTTCTTACATGTTGTAATTTGAATTGAAGACTATTTCGTATTATTTTAAATCTAATTATGGCTTCACTTGAGTTTTGTAGTTAAATTGACAGATGTAGTTAGTTAAATTATGCTAAATTCAGACACATTTATCTGTTAGCTCCAATATTTATTTTGAACTGGATTCAGTTAATTTGAGGTTATTATGTAGTTTTTTTTTTTACAGATTAACACAAATCACAGATTTACCTAACACTTGTCTTTTCTAAAAGTGTAACACTGGCAATCTCCAGGTACACAAAATTCTTCTTAAGAAACAAACATGTAACTATTGGATACAGCCCACCAGAATATTCTCTTTCACTTGCAGTTTATTAGTTTGGGGGTTTGAATTAGCAGGTCAGTCTTCAGTAATGTATATGAAAAATTATTCCATAAGAAGGCATTTAAACTGGAGATCTATTTGGTTTTTACTCTCTCAACTACACACACTTTGTTTTGGTAGTCGTCAAATCATACTTCTATAAGCTTTTATTTTATTAACAATCAAATTGTTTTGTTTAAAACTACCTAATATAAACTTACAGATGTTGATTCTCTAAAACTTTCTATAAATAAATTCAACCAGATTGTTTTACAGACTTTTTTTTAAATCAAAACTATTGACATTTCAGGAAGTATTCTCATTGAAACCATTTGTGTTCCTTAGTTTGCCCAGGTAGGGTAGGAACAGGTTAGGTCTTCTACAAACCTCTGATTTGGGAGATAAATGAAGGTTATAGATTTGGAAATTAAAATATAGTCATATAGAAATAATTTATAAATAAAGTGGCAAATTTGGAAATATGCTATAAATCTGAATGAATACAATGACATGTATGACATGCTCACTCTGTAAACAAACGAACTGTAATATATTCACTAACAGATATGTGTAAGTATTGGGATGGAATTGTTTTTAAATAATGATATTTCATATATAAACAAATGAAGACATCCAAAGCAAAATAAACAGCTTAATAAAATTCCATTTATCAATGGGCATATGGTTAACTACATTTTTGACATAATCATGCATCTTGATACAATACAGTAGTTAAGATAGTCAGGTGAGTACAGAAGTACACATAAATAAGTAGATCTCACAAATATATGATGCTCATAAGTTGAATAAATAGCCCTTTGTATGTTCTAGTTATATTTAAAATATTTAGTACATAATATTTACAATATATAAATATAAATGCATATAAATACACAATCATACACTTAATATATGTGTACATCATGTTTAGGAAAGACCTATATGTTCATAAAATTTCAACTGAATTAGTAAATGTAAATATCCCATTATGTTTAAGTTAAATTTCCTATTCTATTATTATCATAGTGCTGAAATAAATTAATGTATAAAATATAATAAAATATTAAACCACCTGGAAATTGTATTATTAAAAAACTTCTGGACATATAATTCTGTTTCCCACATCACTTACACTTAAATTTAAATTAGCGTATGTATTATATGGATTAAAACAATAGTGCTGACAAGATGGCTTATCAGGGGAGGATTTCCATCAAGCCTGGGACACAAAGAGACAAATTTCCTCTGACCTCTGAGAGACAATATCCTGACCTCTGACATCAACATGAATGCTGTGTCATGTATATGAACCAACACACCACACACACACACACACACACACACACACCGCACACACACACCACACACACATACACACACACACACACCACCACTACATAAACTTAATATACAACAAAATACATTTAAAAAGCAGAATTATAAAAAAAAACCCTATCATTGTATGTTATATAGCATTAAATTAACTGAAATGCCAAGCAAAATCAATTATTTGTTGAAAATGTTCAACATAATGAGGACAGAGGGATAGAATTACATAAAAATAATTGTTAAATAGTATATGATGAAAACTGTTAAGATATTCAATGTTAAACTCAATCTAATTAGATAAAGATGTGCTAGTTCCTTAACTCTTAACAAAGTCCTGTATTAGACTCTGGATTGTGCACTGTTGGACAAATAACCTAGGAAGTATAAAACACCCTATTGTTAGACACTATTCACTTTGAACACAGGAAATATCTGTTGAAATATCAGCCTCAAACTTGATAAGCTAGTCTCACTTCTGGCTTATCCTTCTATAAGATGTACCCATTGCTGCAATAATGGCATGCGGAGTAAGCAGGCAACCAATTTCTTTTTAATTGGATATAAGGCATGTTCCACAGGAGGGATTTCATGCCTGGTACTATAAACTTGATCAGAAGCCCATGACCAGGAAGATCAGAGGCCCTATGAGCAAACATACTGTTGCTCTATTATATGGTCATGCTGTGAATATTCTAAATATTTACA
>NC_050454.1:39231639-39269309 GCF_903995425.1 Onychomys torridus | reverse complement strand
TAATATTTTACCCAGTGAATTATTTTTACAGAATTGATATAATAAAATGTAGATATGTAGGTTATATATGTAACACAAAATACATAATTTTGGTAAATATGTGTGAGTTGGATTTCCTATTATTCGATTCTAATTTTTGCATTGTATATTATAATGGTAAATTTCTCTATGATTACTTATGAATTAAAAAAAAGATATTAAATAGAAAATGAAATACCAATATAGATCAAGAAGAGAACTGGTCAACATAAATTTAATTTCATACCCTAATTTTAAACAGAAGGGGTTACATTTTAAATTTATTCTCAATTCCTTAAATTATGTTATTAGCCCTAGCATTTATTGTATGTTCAAGTGTGCTTTTCAACACAAGTGATTCATCTTTCATTTTTTGGTGATCACATCCTATTGATTAGTAGCAAAAGTCTATTTTGTTTTGCTCTGGGCATGTCTGAAGTTGACAAAAACATACTTGCTGGCTTCTGTCCTCTCTTTCATTTTGTCCCTTTCCAAGTGAAGTACTGTAGGAACTTAGCAGTGTGTCTCTTTGATCAATGATTTGTACCCTGTTTCCAACAACAGCTCCTGTATTAGACTCGCCCTCAGAGACTTACACACACTGATGCTTTATTCTGCTATTTTCTTCATTTACTATCTCATCCTAAGAGAGCACACGAAGAAAAATAGATTGTTTATCCAGGTGTGGAATCACTGCTGTTACACACAGAACATGCTGACTTTTTGTGCCCTTTCTATACTCAGTGGTATAAAATAGAAAAATATCCTCATGTCTATTTTTCTGCCATTCCTTCTCAGGTGCCATTTTGCTATCTTTACCTGCTGCTTTATGAATAACCTCACAGATTCCCGAAGGTTTAAGATAAAAATTAGGTCTTAGGTTAGAATCCTATTCTCCTTCTCAGGCAACCTCCATTTCACACAGTCCTGATACTGAAAAAAAAAGCCACCCAGCAAATTCTCATCCTTAGGATGCAAATTTTCAGTAATATTAGTTTGCACAATCATTATCTAGTTTAATTTCAGTATTTGAAATGACAATTGCTAGGCATCTGTGACATTTTAAAAATATGCATCATCCACTATTTGTAGGTTATCTGATTTTAGATTAGTGTTACATTAAAAACACCTATTCACAACTTAGCTCATTATATTGTATTTTATAGAATTAGAGAGATATGAAACTGCAAGAGGAGAATTGACTCCACCCCTTACTGCTTACTACATGATCTAGCCATGGCAGCACTGGAGAGCTTACTCCAGGGTATTGAGGATGAAGGAGAGCTGATTGGCTGATCAAGCCAGCTGGCACCCAGACCCAGAACTAGAGCTATGAGTTGGCCCACTCCAACATCCACCCCATCTATGATATGCTAGAGCACATGAAGGGGGCTGGTCCTACAGACTCTGTCCTGCAGACAAGATCTCCATGATACAGGACAACAGGATATGCAAGAGGAGCTCAGTGAGGGCCCAGTATTAATGATGTAGCAAAAAGCAGAAACTTCAAACCAGAACAACTCAATGCAATAAACACTTGCAAGTAACATTAACACATGGATTGAAAGGCTGTGTGATTTACTGTGTCACAATACAGCTTCCACAATGAGATTTTTTTCTTTTCTTTTAAATTTTATTTATTTTTTATCCTCAGGGTGGGACTACAAGGGTAGAAGACAGATGGGAATGGACACGCAGATGAATGGGATCAAGGTGCATGGTGTGAAATGACAAAGAATCAATAAAAAGTTGAATTTGAAATGAAAAAGGAAAAATATTAAATAAAAACTAAAATTTCTATAATAAAACTTGTTTAGCAAAATAATTATTGTTACATATATACATGTATGTATGTATTTGTGTATTTGAATTCTCCAATTAAATTAAATATTTATTGTTCTCTCTAGAGTTCGCAGTAGATAATGCACTAATCCTTAAGGACACAGGGAAATAAATGTCTAGTTTTTTCACTCAATGTATTCAAATAGACTAATGCAATATTGAGTAAAACAAAGAAGATAACATTATTAACTCAGAATAAACAAAATGTTTGTAAAATAATTTAAAGTTGTCACACTTTTCAAGCATGACATAAAGAGTACAATGTGGTAAGGATGTAAAATGCAGTTCTACATCTATAGCTTGGCTGTCCTTTCTGTGTATTTTGCAAACTCAGTAGGAAACAGATACTAGGAATGACTTCCTTGCTGTGTATCCATAAATATCCATGTAAAGTTTGTGACATGCATCGATTCGCTACAGACATACAATCATGATTACTACTTGTGTTTTGATAAATAAAACCTATGCATATAATCTTTCTAAATTTAAAGCCATAGACAAGTGGACACGAATTAGTCCCTAAACTAACACACCTGCAAGAGAAAGGCATTCAGGTACTATTTCAGTGGATATTAAAATACTATATTTTTAATTTAATGTGTTGAGAAGAATTTACAGAATAATTTTTTAAGTAATATCCAAATCAGAATTTAGGTTTCAATGTAAATAAATTAAATAGCCTTTTTATATCAATGAGTTCATAAATTCAAATTTTAATTGATTTATTTATACATGTACTACAAAGAATGGGAAATGCCATAGGATCTGTGGGTGTGCTGTAAGTCATAAGCCTAAAACATTGTCAACAATGATGTTAAAACAGACCACAAAAATTTAACTTTGAGATAAACATTTTGTACTTTTATGTTCACTTACCAAATAAAGTCTTTTTTGTCATAACCAAGAGTGGATCCAATTAATATAATATTCATATACTCTTTTCAAAAAGTCAAAGATACCACAGGAGAGCTCAATTTCAGGGAGTTGAATAATTCTCTATACTACTCTGCCAATTAATACAGAAAATGTCAAACAATACTCAGCCACCTGAATGCTAAAACTGGGTTTGCAAAAACCAGTCAGAAGAGAGCTATGATAGATTATAATCACATTGAAATCAGTTCATCTTTCACATTTCCAACTTCAAAGTAAATCAGAATTGTTAGCATCCAAAGACTGTAGGCCACAGCTGTATGACCTGAGCAGGAGCTGGCCAGTGTTAGCAATGAAAATAAATGCAAATTTCTGAAACCGATTAAATAGCCTCCTAAAATCATAAACTATCTGATTTCTTTTAATTTGAATTGTTTTTACTTACAAATCCAAGTAATGCATTTAAAACAACAGTGTAAAAGACTGCTCATTCTCAGAATGCATCACTTAGTTTGTTATTGAGAAGAATAACTGGAACTTGTGATCTTCCTGTCTCTGTCTCCTTCAGCCAATCCTACTGTGCTGTCTCAACTTGATATGCTAGTAAGGAGGCTTTACCCTCTCTGAGAAGTGGATGGGGTTGGGGTGGGCGAAGATGGGGGGTGAGAGGGAGGAGGGGAGGGAGGGAGAACTGTGGTTGGTATGTAAAATGAAAAAGAAAAAAGAAAATACAGTTTCCAATTCACAGTATTTAAACCAGATGGGAAATTGAGATGGATCATTTTCTCCCATTACCAAAATCTCAATAATAGAGTCTCTTTATGGGCAGTCTTGAACTCTACTCTCTGTGGTTATTGTTTTTAATGACAAATATAATTTTAAGCATCCATCATTTTGCATTGTTCCAGAATGACTGTTGTTCAAAATGCAAATGAAACTTTAAATTAAAACACATTTCTTATCCAGAGTAATCATTAGTCCACAGTTTTCTGAATTATTTTTACATTGTACTGCCTTTAGGTTTTTACCTTTCTCCATTTTACTGTATGTATGTGTGTGTGTGTGTGTGTGTGTGTGTGTGTGTGTGTGTGTGTGTGTTGGTCAGAGAGAGTAAAGAAAGAGGAGAAAGTATATTTCACATCACAAAGAGGAGAAAGAAAACATTCTTTTCTATTGATTAAATTTATTCTTTGACAATCTCATAAATGTATATAATACAATGAGATTCCTATCCTTTCCTTCCATTCTTTAAAATTATATGAGGTCTCATCCATTTCTCTGTCATTGGGTGATCCCTGTGTCTTTCCTAGTGTCCCGTCTTCTAGGTAGCCTCCCTGGAGTTGTGAGTAGCAGTCTAGTCATCTTTGTTTTACATTTAGTATCCTCCTATGAGTGAGTACATACCATGTTTGTCCTTCCGAGTCTGGGTTACCTCACTCAGGATGATTTTTTCTAGATCCATCCATTTGCCTTCAAACCTTATGATGTAATTATTTTTCTCTGCTGAGTAGTACTCCATTGTGTATATGGACCACATTTTATTTATCCATTCTTCAATTGAAGGGCACATAAGTTGTTTCCAGGTTCTGGCTATTACAAACAATGTCGATATGAACATAGCTGAGCAAAATGCCCTTATGGTATGATTGAGCATTCCTTGGGTATATGCCCAAGAGTGGTATAGCTGGGTCTTGGGGGAGACTGATTTCCAATTTTCTAAGAAAGAAACATATTGATTTCCAAAGTGACTGTACAAGCTTGCATTCCCAAGACAGGAGGACAGTAATGAAGGGCAAGGGTCAAGGGAAAGAGAGCTTAGGGGAGCAGGAGATCCCAGCTGGGTCAAGAACAGAAAGGGAGAACAAGGAATAACAGACCATGATAAATGAAGACCCCATGGGAATAGGAAGAAGCAAAGTGCTAGAGAGGTCCCCAGAAATCCACCAAGATACCTCCATAATAGGCTGCCAGCAATGGTCGATAGAAAGCCCCAACTAACCTCTGGTGATTGGATGTCCAAACACCCTAACTTTCACAGTGGAACTCTCACCCAATGACTGATGAATGCAGATGCCAAGATCCATGGCCAGGCCCCAGGTGGAGCTCCAGCAGTCCATTTGGCAAGAAAGAGGAGGTATTTATTGAGGGAGCGTTGTTGAGACCATGATTGGAGAAAGCACAGGGACAAATAGCCAAACTAGTGGAAACACATGAACTATGAACCAATAGCTGAGGAGCCCCCGACTGGATCAAGCCCTCTAGATAAGTGAAACAGCTTGAACTGTTTGGGAGGCCCCCAGGCAGTGGGACCAGGAACTGTCCTTAGTGAATGAACTGGCTGTTTGGATCCTGGGGCCTGTGCAGGGACATTTTGTTCAGCCTGGGTGAAGGGAGGAGGGGACTGGAACTGCCTGGACTGAATCCACCAGGCTGAGTTGAATCCCCAGGGGAGTCCTTGCTCTGAAGGAAATGGGAATGGGGGATGGGTTGGGGAGAGGGAGAGTTGGGGGAGGGTGGGGGGAGGGTGGGAGTAGGGATGATAGGGGAATCTGTGGCTGATATGTAAAATTAAATTAAATTATAAAATAAAAAAGAAACATGCTGCTTTTGTGCACAGGCTTCTGTAAAAAAAATAGAATAAAATTACATGAGAAAATATTAATGTAAATGTACATTTTCAATTTGTCCCTCTGTTACCTTAGAGATTTTCACTATAAATATTAATACATATTAAAGTGGAGATCATCTTATTTTGTCTTAAGATATGGTGAAATATTTTTTGTTTTCTATTTTACCAATTCTTTCCAACTGACAGCCTCCTTCATCACACACTAAATCTTCATTTAGACACTTTTTGCTGATTTTTCCTGAAATTCCCATACTGTTGCACAGATCATGTTTCCCCTTACTTCTCTCGTGTTGTATTTCTCTCTCCATTATAAAATTTAAAGAATGTGTTAGAATACTAACCCAGGCCCTACCTCATTCTCTTTCATTTCTCTTCTGCACAATACATCTGGCTATTTCTTGTATTTCTAATTATGTGTCTACAAATCACGGCTCCTTCAAATATGAAATAAGTCTTGAGCACTGCTGAGATGGCCTTGTGGATAAAAGCACTCTCTGTCAACCCAGGGACATAGTCTTAAGCACCCCAACCCATAGGGTGCATGGGAGAACTTGATTCAAAAATAAAGCAAAATAAAACAAAACAACAACAAAACCTATCCTTTGACTTGCACACGTAATAAATACATTAAAAAGTAAAAACTAAATAAGTAATTATCCCTTAAAATTATTACAGAAAAAAATGTAAACACTAACTTTGAATATAATTGTCAGCTAATTGTATAATATAGTTTGGCATTCATTATATGGCCTTCTTTCTAATCCCCTAAAACTTTTCACTCTCTTTAGTACTTTGGATATTATTTTTTCTCATGAAAAGCTTTTATATTTATTAGCCAAATTGATGGGTATGTTACAATTTTTCAGCTGTTTGAAAATCTGTATTCTATTTTCTAGTTGATCATTTCCTTTTATATAGAATGTTTGTTTCTGACCATCTAGGCAAAGAATATCTCAAACCATATTGTTATTAGGAGATTTTATTTTCTATAAAGACAATTATTTCAAATGAAAATGTTTATAATATTTATAAATCATATGATATTTTCTTCATTTTTATATGTCAGGACCCATATGTCATCTTCAATGTCATCAAAAATGGTGATTTTTTCTTGTTCTTGAGGAAAATAAAAGTATCTAATAGTTAGCAAATAGATATCTTATATGTAAGTTATACAAGTACAATTTTTTATCAGAAATGTAGAAGTTTTCTCAGACTTATTTCTTAGAGAATGTTTTATAAATATAGGCTGAGTTTTGTTAATTGTTTTGGAAAATCTATGGAGATTTCCATATTTTATTCTTATAGATATATTTCATGAATCTGTTATAAAATTTTGTTAAATTAATATGCATATGAAAACATGTTACATGATGATATTTTATTTGTACATTAATAAATCTTGTCTGGAGATCAAGGGGAAAAGGCCAGCCATTTTAAGTAAACAGTCAGGCAGCACACACACCCTTAATCCCTTAGCAGGCAGGGTCTCTATGTGTTCAAGGCCACACTAGAGAACAGAGCCAAGGGTGGTGACTCACAGCTTTAACCCAGTACCAACCATAGAGACCTGGAAGTCTATATGGATAGACAGAAAGTGAAAGAACTGTGTAGGAAGAGGAAGTGAGGTAGCTGGGCTAAGATAGCCAATGAGAGGGCAAAACAGCAAGGCAATAAAGGCATTGGTAGACATGAAGTAGTTTGCATTTATTTATTGTTTGTTTTGTTTTGTTTTTCTTTTTTTCATTTTTCTTTATTAAGAAATTTTCTACTCATTCCACATACCACCCATAGATCACCCCTCCACCCTCCTCCCTCCTCCCACCCCCCCACGCTCTCCCAAGCCACCCCATATCCCACATCCCCTAAATCAAGGTCTCCAATGGGGAGTCAGCAGAGCCCGGCACACTGAGCAATAGGACTGGACTATGCCCTCTGGATACTGAAGACAGACAGTTGTTTGTTTTTTCAGACAGGTTTTCTCTGTGTAGCTTTGTACCTTTCCTGGAACTCACAGAAATCCACCTGCCTCTGCCTACCTAGTGCTGAAATTAAAGGCATGCCCCACCACTGCCTGGCAGTAGTTCACATTTGGAAGCTGCAGAGTTGGTGAGGTAAGGTTGGCTGGTGGCTTTCCCTATTTCCCTGATCTCTTTAAGGTGTTCACCCCTATATTTGGCTCCATGTTTTTTATTACTAAGACCATTTAGAAATAATCTACAATGTTATTTATCACCTAAGCTTCCTGGTTTTATTGGAATACATGAGACTAACTATGCAAATTGTACTTAGTAGGTAAACACCTCTGTTGTTGATGATAAAAAAAAGAAATTCATCAAAATATAGGCACTATAAATGGATGAGCCCTCTAGGTAAGACTAATTGATGGAATTTTCACAGATCTTAAAATATAGAACACACTCTGACTGACAGTAACTATGTCACAGGGAGTGAAAAAACAGAATTTTCAGAAAATGTACTTATGATAGCAAAACAAAGAGACATTCTTTCTCAATCTGTACATTTTTTAAAAATTGTATCTCTACATATTTCATAGAGGTTTGAATCTAATTTGCATAATGAAAGCTTGATAGAGAATTCTAACATATACTATAATGTATCAAGTCTATTAAAAGAAGATAGTAGTTGAAACCTCAAAATGTTGTATCTGAGTTCAGCTGATTTCTATTGCTTTCTTTTCCTTCACCAGGACAAATTATTTGCAAGATTGGTACAATGATTCTTTATTTAATTTCATTTGGTTAGTCATTTCCTGATTGGTTCTAGTTTGAGTGTATGGTTCTTTGGTGGATAGATTTTAGCAAACTGAGTCACAAAGTTGAAAATTACTATTATGTTGGGCCTTTCCTCTCAAGGTTCTCTAGGACTACCTGATACACAAAGTACAGTCACATCAGAAAAGGTCACTATGTTGCTCCTCTAGAAAACTTCATCTTCTTCTTAATTGATTTAGATGATGACATCCTGAGGTTTAGCTTTTAGAAGTAAGGTGAGTGTATTTTGTATGCAAAAGAGATGCAAATGAGTACAGTTAAAGTATATTTTAAATGGGACTGGAGTAAGATAACCATCATAATTTCCATTATTGCTTCCATTTCCTCTCATAGACTCTGAAATCTGTCATATGTCTTGATTTGGGACAAAGGGACTATATCAGATAGAAAGAAAGTAAAGAGTATTTCCTCTTTTTTTCTCTTATTGTTTCTAAAATTCATTAGCAAAGTGCAGAAGCCTCATGAACCACATTACAAACATTCATGAGGCTACCAAGCAGGTAAATGCAGCTGCAAGAGTGAATTGATAAAGCAGAGATAAGTATATATCAAGCTTTCTAGTCTTTAGATTTATTCATTCAGAAATATTTCTGAATAAGTTGTACTTATTCTGGAAATATTAAGTAGGAATATTTTACATTTTAAACTGATTCTAATTGAAAATACTTGCATTAAATATAAATATGACTGTCCAAATATAGTGGCACTCAGAAGGCAGAGACAGGTAGATCTATGTGAATTTAGGACCAATCTTCTACATAATGAGTTCAATGTCAGCAGGACTATACAGTGAGGCTCAGTCTCAAAAACTAAACTAAACTGAACTGAATATAAATGCAAAACAAATTCAGCCAATAAGCCATCCTTTAAAATGAGAAAATACAGTACAATGGCTGATAATCAGCTGCTGTACTTTTAACAAGTCTATTGGATACTGGGCTTAAGATAACTAACTGGTGACCTTAGAGTTTACCAACTCCAAAATATGATCCAGATTCAAGAGGCTGCTAGCTATTGATACACCACCAATGCCTAGCTTCTGCTATGGCTTGCTCTGACCTCAAGGCAACTTTTTTAATATACAAATAAAATCACATTTCAGTACAAATAAAATATCACCCTATTCTTCTAATTTCTTTAAAGCAATTTTAAGTGCTTTATAACACTAAAGTGCTATAAATTAATTAAACACCTATGAGTATGATTAATCATGAGGTGTTCTTTTACTAATGGATTTGTGTATGAAATATCAATAGCTAGCAGCAATTAATGACTCACTCCTCTCGGGTGAGTCATGCCCTTCACTCATAGTAATACTTTCCTTCATCAGGCACAGCACATTCATTCCAAGATCTCTCTGTTAGGCCTTAGATGAAAATCCTAAGAAGCACCTGCTATGCCTTCCAATATGGGAGTGGGCAGAACAGGAAAACTTGAAGAAGCTTTCCTATTCTTACTCAAGGCCTGCTACTTTTCAATTCCAACTCCTTTATCCTTCACCATTTACTGCAATTTAAAATTTCCAAAAGAGTGTGTATAGAGTTCTAACAACAGTGATTTGATTCCCACATCTTCTTTCATCCAAAAGACCCTCTGTGTGTACATGTTTAATTTTACATGGAGCAAAATGCTCCTAAAGAAAATCAGTGCAGTCCCTTATTTTAGTATCTTGCATACATACATCACTGAGGCTAGCTACCAAAATTCTGGTTAACTGTTTCCTTTTCAGCCCATTGGTTTAATTGACAAAACAAACCCCCTACTTTCCAGCGCTTTAGTTGTTCCAGTTCATTTGAGCTCTTGATGTATGATCCTACACTATGTGTTAGTCACTTTTCCAACATTGTAATGAAATACCTGAGGCAACTGACACCCACAGAAAGAAAGGAAGGCATTGGTTTCTAGACCAATAACAAATGGTTCCATTCAAATGGCTCCATCTGGGCCTGTAGTTAATGTAATATATCATGTCAAGAGTCCATGAAAGAGCTTCACTGTAAATCCTCCTGATCCAAGTAAAAAAAAAATCAAAACAAAAAGAAAGAAGACAATAATAAAGATAAAGTTCCTAATAACTTCTCACAAGGACATGTTCTCCAAAGACTTCCCACTATGCCTTTCTTCTTAAAAGTCCAGCTACATCTAATAGTAACCCCAGCTGACCAAGGTTCTACTACATGTGCTCCAAGAGACAGTCATGCGAACCACAGCAGTCTGTGTCAAGATAAGCATGAGCATCACTCACTGCGCCATTGCAAGATCAGCAAGTACTCAGCAACCTCTCCAGCTCTAACAAGAAAGCTTTAAGTTCTCTGCAACCATTATCATATTTTTTTTTATTTCACACCCTATGTATTGGCTCATAGTTTCACATCATATATACTTTTGAACTTTAGTGTTTTCAACCATTAATTTCTTAAATTTGGCCTCAACTCACTCCTCTTTTTTTCTTTTCCCTTTCCTTTTTTGCTCCACATACAGGTCACAAGACACATTTTAAAAAGTCGCACATTTATAAGTTGGTATTTTGTCTTATTTACATTATTGTAATGAATTTTTAAGGGAGCTAGATAATGAATTTCCTGTCACAAGCTAAAATAGATTTGTTTTGTTCTTTTTTAAGTCCTGTCATTTGGGAAAATATATTCTCTTTCACATTAACAACTTCTGTATTTACGATAGGAGTCTAGAATTTGCATTCACTTAGCTAATAATTGCTGAACATGAAGTTTTAGTCACAAAGCTGTTTAAGAAAAAAAATCACCATTCTCAAATGTTTCATTTTTAAGATGTTAAATTTCTATATGGAAAATATTTGCCACAACCATGATACATAGAGCAAAAGAACTAGGCTCCCAAGTTGTCCAGTTCCTGAAGTTCACATTGAAAACTGTAAGTCACTTTTTATTGTTACCACACATTTCAGAGCCTGTACTAGCTGTTAGGGATACAGAGGTATAAAGGGCAAGCATGCCATCTCTGTTTTGGGAGGAAAGACACATCAGGAGGACTGAAGATAGAAAGGATGAAAGTCAAGATGAGGGAAGCATATATTTGAAGTCATGAAGCCACAAGGTGTTCCACAGCTAGAAAAAACAATCTCAGTCATATTTCAGCTTATTTATGTGTTTTTTAGATGATGTGGGCCTAGATGGAATATGCCAGAAGCAATAGGTACAGATTATCATTCAGTAGAATGTCATTACAAAGTTGTCTGTAAGCTGGGAGAAATACAATTTTTCTTTAGAAGCAGTGTCTATAATGAACACTTTCTATATACTCAGCAAACATAGTTAAAAGATGAAGAATTCAGAGCCAATTTTAGATATTTAGGATGTTACATGAGTATGTGTGTAGTTCCTGTTTTTCTGACATTTATCAATTTTATCAATGTTATAATATCCATACAATTAGTTCTAAGAAAAACTTAAATAGAATTTAACAATCAACCTGATTTTTTTCCATTTAGTGTTATTTAAATTGCTTTGAAATATTTTGTCTCAGAGTCTGTTAGCTCAATTCATTAATCTATCTTAGTTTATTTTTATTCACTCAGCAAATAATTCATCAAGATTTTACTATATGATATTTGTCATGCTGAGTCTCCAGCTATGAACAAAATAGATGTTATACATTATATGTAAAAAAACAAGTGAGATGCATTGTATTATATATTAACATTTTAACAACATAAAGTAAATATAGTAAGAGAAGCTATAGTCATGAAGAAATATAATTAATAAACCAAGATATAGGGGAACAAAAAGAAAAACAGGTGTATTGGTGAGACTCACAATCCAAGCGACAGAAAAGGGAGGTAATGCTCTAGCATGTGAACAGGCTGGGAAGTGTAAGGAAACAGCAAGGCAACTAACCAGGAAGTGAACACTGGCAATAAACAGAGTAGAAGATGACATGCTGATTTACTGTAGAGCTTTGGGCAAGAATGTCATTCTAGTTAGGCTTGTGTTTGGAAACAGTATTGAATAGAGTCTAAAAAGGTAACACTTAAGAGAAATACAGAGAAGAAGTAGAATATAATTATACTATGAATAAAAGCAAGGACAATGCATAAGGCTTAGATGAAGATTAAACAAATGAATACTGTGAAAATGATGCTTTTATCATCCTTGTGGATTCCTGGGAATTTCCCTAGCATCAGGTTTCTTGCTAACCCTATAATTCAGAACAACTTAGCCAAAGCTGCAAAGTGCTGCTTGTGCTGAAGTCTGCTCTCACTTGATGACTTGTATTTACATGAACACTCTGTTGTTGCTTTTGCTTGGGCTATTCTTCAGAGCTTTTCCTATCAGAGTGCAGGATTAACTGTGTGAGGGCTTGTGCTGAGATCACCATTGCTTTTATTCCATTTAGAATCTGGCTTTTCTTTAAGCTTTTTAATATTCTTGAGCACAGAACTATGTTCAAACATCACATTTCCTGGTGCTCTTTTCTCCTCAAATAGTATGTTTTGTATTTCTCTTTCTCTAGCCTGCTTCTTTTCATTGTAGATCTTCATAAACAGCAATAATAACCATGTGACACAGTACTAGGCTGCCTTGAAATCTTCTCTGCCAATGACATTAATCCAAAACTCTTCAATTTAGCCTCTGGAAATTTTTCAGGACAAAGGCAAAAAGCCACCATATCCTTGCCAAAACATCACAGACTGGTCTCAAATACTCTGTCTCTCTGTAACCTCTAGAGCTGTCACATACACCCCACAGTCCATATTGCTCTCAGCACCACTTTTCTCGATACTCCTACTAGGATGATCCAGTTAGACTTACTTAAAACATTCAACCCAGCTGTTTTTCTTTTCTAAAGTCCCAAAGTCTCCCATATCCTCCAAACGACATGGTCAGCTCTGTCACAACAATATCACAGTCCTTGGAAACAATTTCAGTCTTAGTTGATGTTCTATTTCGACATGTCTATAAGAGACATGATGACCACATTAACTTAATAAGAGAAGGCAGTTAATGGGAGGCCTTGCTGACAGTTTCAGAGGGTTAGTTCATTTTCATCATTTCAGAAGACAGACAGACATGGCGCCAAGGCAGGAGTTGAGAGCTTTACACCTTGATCTGAATAAGTCAGTCAAAAGGAAAGACACCAAGTCTACTGTACTTTTGAAACCTCAAAGCCTACCCCAGGGACACACCTTCTCCAATGAGGCCCCATCTCATCTTCTCAAACAGTTCCAACAATTGGAAAGTATTCAAATATATGAACTTATGGGAGCCATCCTCATTTAAAACCACACGATTGATAGAGCTTAGTAATAGGATTTTTGAGGGGGAATATACTACTCTAACTTGTTTGAGTCTGGATATATGCGGAATCAACTATGTCCCAAAGTTACTTATTTCATCACTCATCCTATCTCCAGGGCTTATGAATGGAATACCCTATGAAAAGTGAAAGCTAAGCACTTTTAAAAATAAAGTTTTCTTATTCAATAATTCTATTTGGTTTTCAAGTGAATATTAATGACAATTAAAAAATCTGATGTATAGAAAAGAATTTTCAAATTGTGGTGTCAGAATTGCTTAGCACTAGTTAATGTCAGCAGCCAAAAATATATAAGACACTGATTTATGAAAATAAATTTCTCCCAAGAATGTTGATTGAAATTAGATAAAATTATTCATAAGAACAATAATGAGATTATTCTGAGTTTTTCTTCTCTTATTTGTTTAAAATCAAAATGTCTTTTAGACTTTTAACTGAATAGACTTAATGTCTGTACCAAATTATATTTTCACAAAAACTTAATCTGACATTAAAGTAATTTATTTTTATGACTTTACATAAGCACTTTAGATATCATAAAAAATAAAAGGTTAGAAGAATTTTATGGAAAGAGAAATGTCAAAATTATATATAAATACCTGATTTACATATTCATCATCATTCACAATAATTTATTTTCTTTAAAATGTTTTATTCTGCCTTTGTCTTCATTCTTAGTAGAAAAAAAAACATTGCATGATATTTAAATTTCTACCAATAGTTTGAAATTAGCACATTATATTTAAAATCAGAACATTACACTCTATTTATAGTTCCACATGTTTTTCACTTGCGCTGAGACCATAGAAGCATTTTAAGGTAACAAATTGTATCATTCACACCGGAACTATCATGAAGTTCTCATTTGATTCATTGTTTTTAATAGTTAAGAAAAATTTCAGTTCCTATTTATCTTTGTTCTTATCTATAACTAATTAAATTATTGTATAAGAAATGAACTTCTGGCCTTCTGCTTAAGCTGACTCCCAGAGAAACCATAAAAAAACAAAACCAGAATAAAACAACAATGATAAAACCTTTTAAAAATACAACCACAAAAGTACCCAGAAGTGATCTTTAAATGCAATTAGTAAACTAATACTCAAATATCTATTAGTAATAGCTATTAAAAGGTGTTTTGTTTTGTTTTGTTAACTCAAAGAAGCAGAAACAAGAGCACGAGGACTGTCTGTATCTCCAGTCTTCAATTGGAAGGCTTTCTCCCTGGTGAAGGAGGACACAGCATTCTCATCCAACACTGAGCTACTTGTACCCCACGTTAAGACCCAGGCACTGGTAGTTTGGCATTTGTAACAGTGGCTTTCCTTTCTGTGAGGCGAGCCTATATCCCTAGGATAAAACCTTTACCGGGTCATGCTTTGCTAGAGGAAGCATATCACTACGGGCTGGTTTTAGGTTCTTATAACCTGCCTGATGAACTGTGATTATCCAGCATACTGCCCCTGCCTCCATGTCTTCCCTGTCTATTGCCATTTCATCCCTGCCATGATGGATTCTATATCCCTGAAAACTTACGCCCAAACCATCCCTTTTTGTCCAGCTTGGTTCTTGTCATTGTGTTTGATTATGGCAATAGATGGATGCTAGAACAAAGATGAAACTCTGGGCTCTTTTGAAGGATAGGGCCTAATAATAGGAGCCATGAGATCAGTACTCTAAAGGGTCCAATCAATGATCAAGAACACGACTGAAGCAGTGACAATATTTCTTCCAAGAAACTGAAATTTCATTTGATTTGGTATGCGGACTAAATTATAATTAAGGGTATTTTGAAAGCAGTACAGAAATCATAAAGTCAACAGAGGAGAGATTAATTGTTGGGTATGGTATACTACAAGAGTAAGTTCTATCAATGTTCCTGTCATCCCAGGGACAGAGTAAATATCCAAAACTGCACCTCCCAAAACACCACATTGAACACTGTTGATGGCTATAGGGCTGAGTGGACTTGACTTATATAATTCATTCAGTCACTAAACAAATAAGTTAGAAAATTGCAGTCACAGGCAGTGCAGAAAGTCTTTACAATGATACAATATACTATCTAAACATCCAGTTTCCAACAGAAAAGTAAAAGATATATGAAGAATACTAGATGTAGGCAGCCAGAAGAAACTACATGCAAGGAAACCCATGGTGATTTAATAGAAACATAACTTATAGTAGCCTCTAGATACATGGTCACAGAACTAAAGGAAGCCACACTTAATACATTAGAGAAAGTTTGATAATAATATTTTATAAAATAAGGAGTTTCAATAAAATGTTGGAATTCTGAGAAACAAGCAAAAATTTTGGAGACAGAGTTTTATAGTAATGAAGACAATCTAAAAGTAAACTTAATATAATTAACTTTAAATATTAATTTTAATTTTAAATAGTTTTAACTGAAGAAAGAAAAAATAAAGAAAACTGGCTGGGGGTATTAATATAAATTATGGAAACCAGCTGGTGGCATTAAGTAGTCAGAGCAGCCTATCACATTAGACTGACCGAGCTTATCCAATCAAATGAATCATGACCTGTCACCACAGTTCTCATGCCTCATAAATTCAGCCCCTGTCCAGCATTTAAACACCAAAAGAGAAAAATGCCATCTTTGCATGCTGGTAACTAGAATCCTACTGCAGAGAGTTCCCACATAAAATATCTGTTATCTGCTATCTTCTGATGGGGTTTCTTTAATTTTTGCTCTAACTACTGTCTCCTTACCTTGCAGTCAATAATCTTGTCTTTCTATCCTTGAAGATGAACTTGGGGGATTTTTACTTCCAGTAATGCCAGTGTTAGTTATTTTGGTGCTCTTACCCCATGAGGAACACATCCCAAACACGACAAATCCACAGAAGAGCTGTTAATTAATATAGGAGAGGAGAGAGGGGAGAGGGAGTAAAGAGGGGAGAGGGGAGAGGGAAGAGGGGAGAGGGAAGAGAGGAGAGAGGAGGGGAGAGGGGAGGGGAGAGGGGAGGAGAGGGGAGGAGAGGGGAGAGGGAGGAGGAGAGGGGAGGAGAGAGGGAGAGGGGAGGGGAGGAGAGGGGAGAGGGGAGGGGAGGGGAGAGGAGGGAGGAAGGGAGAGGAGAGGAGAGGAGAGGGAGGAGGGAGAGAGAGGGAGAGGAGAGGAGAGGAGAGGAGAGAGAGGAGAGGAGAGGAGAGACCTGTGCAAAATGGCGCTGGCTTTTTAAAGAGAAGGCTGCGCATGCGTACAGGACCGCATGTGGCTACTCCACACATGTGCATAGACTACATGGCCGGGCGCGCTTTACGCAGCCATGCAAAGCCATGGAGTCCTAGTCACACGAGATGTTCCGACCCGGAAATGGACATTTTGAAGCGGAAATAACCAGGTGGTCCGCCAGGCAAGCCCAACCGCGTGGGCATGTTGTGACTTCCTATCAGCCAGTCCACCACATATGATGCCCTCTGTGTCATAGGGAATTTCAACTCTCCTCTGCTATTTCTTTAACTTGGGAACCATTTAGTCAGATACGAAAGGGCTTGAAGACAAGTCACGGTCTCCAGCTCGAGCTTATCCTCTGCAAGACCAAAGATCTCTATCCTCTGGCAAGCAATCACCACCTACCACAGATCTGTGTTTCAGACTCAGCATTTTAATTTTAGCAACTGAGAAAATACGGGGAGTTGTTAATTCAGAGATTATGTAGTTAACATTGTCTGTCAAAAGTACTATGAAAAAATACTATAGAATAATTGTGAAGTATCTACATCTGCATATATATTAAAAGGCTTATTAATAATTGATAAGCTTTTGTGTTTGAATAAATGAGTTAAGCTTTAGGCACATTTTACAATCCACAACTAATTTATATATAAAACTGTCTTCAAAGTTTCATTTTTATGCCTATAAGTTTTAATATTATATTGCTATATGAAATTAAAGTTTAAATTTATTGCTCATCTGTCAAAAAGATATGCATTCAATAGGCTGGTTTCCAAACAAATATGCCAACTTTCATTGTTGAAAATTACTTTCTGTTACCAGCCCAAACTTTATGCAATGATGTTGGCTCTGTTTTTAAGTGTTTAGTTCCTTCAACAATACTATATTCTAAAAACCATTGATCCACGCAGTTTAATTTTTGTGTGATCTTGTGATTTTTTTTGGAGGGGACACATGTTATTTAACTTGTAGTAACAAGAGAAATTCCTTCCCCCACTTCAATGAAATGAGGCTTCATGTGTTTGGTATTTGCAGTAGAAAAATTAATGGATGTTGTGGCCCCGTCACTTAATCAGAAGTTAGAGAATCAACACATCATTTGATTACTCATACAAGGGGTTCTCACATGTGGGTCACACATCAGATATTCTGCATATTAGATATTTATACTGCAATTCATAAATGCAGCAAAATTACTGTTATGAAATAGCAACGGAATAATTTTATGGCAAGGGGTCACAATAACATGAGGGACTGAATTAAAGGGCCACTGACTTAGGAAGGTTGAGAACCACTGATTTACATAATCACTTCTCATAGCAAATACATAAACTAAAAATTTTATTATTTATTTAATAATAATGCCACTAGAAAATTACACAATTAATTATACAACCAGAAACAGAAGAAATTATAATTTTCTTGTTTGTGTGCTTACTTGTTTTCACACAGAATCTCTATATGTAGCCTAAGTGGGTTTTGATCTCAGGACCTTCCTCTCTTAGCTAACTAGTGCTGGTACTATAGGTGAACGCCTGAGGCTTGGCTCAGATAATTTTTAATTGTTAAACTGAAAGGCTAAAAACAACACCTGATCTTTATGAATGATCAGAAATTGTCACATGACAACATTACTCCCTATGAAAATCATCTCCAACTTTCTGAGCACAAAAGGATCTATGTAAATAGCACATACAGACGAGAGATAAAGAACAGTCCACAGCACTTGATGCCACCCACTCAGCTCCCCTTGGTCAGGGTTTCTAGTGAAGGACACAAGGTGACCTTTTCTTTGTAAAGAGGAGCTTAATAAAATGACTGAACTCATAAGAGGCTAACTCTGGAATAAATCTGTCTGTTGGGTGTGTCTTCATGTCTTTATCTTTGCTCTGAAATAATTGTTTCAAATGATTACTTGCCCTGTCCATAACCATAAAATCATATTCATATGCCTGTTTTAATATTAAAGTATCCAAAAGATGTACTTCAAAATTATTCAGATATTGTTACTTTATTCCTTGAGATTTGCATAGGCAACAATAATCCAATATATTCTTATTTCTAGTTTGATGAGTTGGTCAGACAAATGAATTAAGCAGAATTAAACTGCATGAACTTTCTATAAAATCTGGCAAAGTAAACTAAGTTTATAGAAGAACTAAAGTTGTATAAATATTAAATAAAAATGATCTAGCATAGCTATCAAGACCCATTAAAGAAAAATAAAGTTCTGCTGTTCATAAACAGTCAGCTACAGCATGTTGCTCATTAGGATTAAGACATTGTGCCTCTTCTTTGCTTTCATTCTTATTGGAGAGCTAGTGATCTTAGAATCCTTGGTCTGTTCTCACTGAATTAGTTTTGTCTGCACAACGATAGTAATAATTATAAAACTACTGTAGCAAATGTATAACCTCAGAATTAAGTTTTTGGAGATAGTTTGAATTTTATTCTTGTTTCAGAGGATAATATTTTGTGGTAATTATAATGAGCTGCAAATTTTATTCAGCATTTTATCAATGAAAAATTCTTTGGTCCACATTTGGCTCATTACATTCAAATATTCATCATGGTAACAATAAGGTGAAGATTAAGAATATAATTTATCGGTTTGTAGAAGAATGAACATTAACAGGTCTCATTTGTAATACATGGAAGTAATATGTGAGAGTTTGTCAAAATCAATAACTAATTGTAATGTATTCATCTTACAGTGGAGTAACCATAATAACTCACTGGAGGAAGTTATCTGCAAACCATTACAGATTCATCAGAGCCACACATTCATTACTTTTATATTTCTGGATTTTTTTTTTAACTGACAGAATTAAAACCTGACTCTAATCTACTTAGTAGTATGCATGGATTCAATATTCAAGTAAAACAAGTTGTTTTATAAAAATGCAATTTTACTTCTTGTTTTAAAATTTAAAAGAAGAGAATATTTCCTTGTTTTCTTTGGAAAACCAGTGAGGCAAAGCAAAGCAAAAATAATTAGCCTTAAAGTACTTCATGTGCTCATTAACACCAATAGTTTTGATGAGACTCTCTAGAGATTATATATTCTTATTAAATGGCTTTCATGTGAGTGTAGCTCACACAAAATATGAAATTTTAAAGTATATAATATTGTATATAAATACAAACATATAAAAAAGCATATGTAGAGGTGCATGACAATATAGATACTGTACTAATTCAGTCACTGCACAAATTGCCTTAGTCACAGGCTATTTAGAAATGCAGTTATACCGCACATCTCTTTTTCATCCCTAGTATCTTAGAGACAATAACTTTTCCAAAGAAAGTTAACGTAGATTCAATTCTCTATTATTTTTAATCTTTGCGTGAAGCAGGCGTGTGTGTGTGTGTGTGTGTGTGTGTGTGTGTGTGTGTGTGTGTGTGTGTTACATATGTTTATCTTGTGTGTGTGGTCAGGTAGATGTGTAATGAGGTACATTTGCAATTTTTCATGTCTGCCATTGCTTTCTACAAGATTTGAGATAAGGTCTACTGTTCACCTCTTTGTATTCCAGGTTAGCTGCTGGGGGAGCTTCCAGTCTTTTTTTCTCCACTTCCCATCTGCAAGGAATGCAGTGATTATAGGCAGGTGTGACCAAGCTTGGATCAAAGTGGATTCTTTGTAAATTCAGTTCATGAAATGTGCAGGTCCATCACTTTATACTCTGATAAATAATCTGTGCCACAATTCTCTGCTTTTACAAATATCAGATAAAATGTATAATGACTAAGAATATCGCCGGGCAGTAGTGGTGCATGCCTTTAGTCCCAGCACGCCTTTAATCCCTGGCAGAGGCAGCTGGATCTCTGTGAGTTTGAGGCCAGCCTGGTCTACCAACTGAGTTCCAGGAAAGGCACAAAGCTACACAGAGAAACCCTGTCTCTAAAAACCAAAAAAAAAAAAAAAAAATGTGTCCATTGTTTGGTCATTTTCTCATATTCATGTCAAATCTATGGGATTTTATTCTGACCATTTTACCTCATTGAAAATTAGAAATAAGAAAAATTAAAGTTATTTTATTGAGTGATCAAAACTGAGTAAAATAAATATGAGCTTCAGCTATTACCTTGTTCCCGGGTTATAACACATCTTCCTTTTATAATACATTTTATGGGAATAACCTATGATTTTAAATCTTCTCTTTCTGTATATGTATAAGGTATCTTTTCCCAACATCCTGGTGGATACTCTATTGGTGGAATCTATTCATGAATCTTTCAAACATTTGTTGTTGTAGTTTAAAACATACTATAGCCTCAGCCAAGGGCCTATCCAACCATAGAGTTTCACAATCCATATTTATCGTGTGGAGGACTCAGAAGCATAGATAAAAATCTTTACCTTGTTGTGCTTAGTAAGACCTATGTAACAAAATACTATGTAATGTTCTGAAGCTGTAACAAAAATAGAAAGAGAAAAAGAGGAGAAATTCAGTTAACTTGATGGAAAATGGGTAGTTTTCATAGAAAAAGACATTTATTTAGATATTGGCTAATGATAAGGAAGTTGTATGAAAGCAAAGATATTGTTCATATGCTATTGAGCTCAGAACAACAGTATATGCAAAACAAGAAAAGGAAAGCAGTGCGTTTGGATTTGGTAGGTGGCTCTGGCCTCATGCTTCGCTTTTGCACACTTCATGCTAGATACTAGGTATGTCTCAAGCTATGAACCTCTCCATGTGACTTGGTTTATGAGTGAACAGTAGCATTAAATAAAATTTGTTTATGCCATCAGATGCTTGATATATATTTTTAATGATTATTCAAAGCTTCTATATACAGTCAGTGAGAATTATATCCTGGGTAGCTCATTGGTTCCACAAAGATGAAGGCATTAACAGAAGACAAAACTTTTATAAAAATAGGAGTGTAATTCAGCATGCAGATCCATAGCCAGGAAATAATTACTTACAATGCTTGGTTACTGAAACATATGTTCTTATTTTTAATAAAAACTACAGTAGTCTTATGAAGAATAAGTTAGAAGGTAGTTCATGGGAAAAAATCTATATTGCAGAGAAGAGCAAGAAAAAAATGAACACAAGGCTATATAAAATCCAATTAGCAAAACCTTTTACTGTTCTTATTAGGATTCATTTTTCAGGCAATTGGATGCAATAAGAGACTGTTTCAAGAACTATACTAGCAATTCAGTTTTTTAAACAATGCACTGAGAGAATATAAATAGACAAATTAGGGAAGCTAGAAACTAGAGACACATTTTTGTCAGATGCTATTGAAAACATCCAGCAAAGAGTTTGGAATAATGAAGAGTGAAACTGTGGGAAGAGACTTGTTGAAGGGAATGGAAGGAAGTGTTTTCTCTATATAAAGTTATTAGATAGCTATATTGATATAAGGAAGAAACTCCAGAATCATAAATTTGGTTGCTACAGTTTTTTCTTGGTAGACATATTCTGTGTTGTGACATTTGATTAGAGAAGAGAGCTATTCAGACATGACATACCTAACCCCACAATAAACACAAAGAGGTAATTTTAAAATTAGTGGCTGTCTATGATATCAAAGCCATGGTAACAGTTTATCTTTAGATGTGAGGATTTCTTGAATAATGGAAAAATCAAACTGATTGTAAACTACTATAAATACCATAAATATTTCTTTAAGATGTTTTGTTAAGAATAAGGGGACATATGCAGGACATTAGGTCCTGTAATGAAGCGAGCTAGGAAGAATGGAAGAATATTGGGACAACATAAATAGTCATTTAAAAACTGGAATATATTGGGATAGTTAATGACAAGTAAACATGTGTTAATGTATAAATGCATAGTTTGTGATTTCTCCAGGAAAGCATGAAGAAACATATATTAACCATCAGAATTGGGCACAAATAACTATACAAAGAGATGATTACACTCAAGTCTATGTTGGTAAATACAAGAGTTTATTGGGGTTATTTACATGAGTCTGGATGGATGAGTCAAAGGCAGATGCCTTGAGGAAATGCCTACACTAGAATGGGACACAACTCCAAACAGTTTCCTTTTGAACCTGCTGCTCAATTTGTAGACACTTCCACTGAAGTGTTTCATATTCCTCAAGAGTTGATGAGGGCTTATACTGAGGGACAGACTAGTAAACCTTGTGTCCTCCAGAACTTTCTGAGCTTACTATGCTTCATAATATTTTAAGACTTATTACCTTGCTTAGCCTCTTGAGTCTTATGAACTTCCCTCATAGTTCAATTATATAGCTAAACAATGTAAAAACTAACGCATAATTCAGTCAAGCATAAAATTCCTCAATTAAGTCAATTCTGCATTTATGACAGTAAAACTTACATGAAAGAGGTTTGGTTGTCACATTGAGACAAAAGATAATGGTACAGCATAAGGATATATACTCTGGGGTGGAGTCAAAGCCAGAAATGCTGACTAATATCCTGCTACATACAACACATTCTCCACAGCAAATAATTATCTGACCACATATCACCCTGAAGTTGAAAAAATTTGTTGTAAACAAGAATTTGTGGATGAAAAGGAAAACAGATTAAACGTTTAGAGGAGACAGATAAACTTATAATCATCAAAAAATTTATATTCATCTCAACTTAAATTCCAGTTTTCATTTTTTTGAAACATCAGGGAAATAATTGTTGTAATTGTAATAAGCATTTTAAAGTAATAATTTCTCTACAAAAGAAGGTGAGAATAAATTTCCAGTCTCCATTGTGTACAGTGACATCTTTCCAAAGAGGACAGTATAATGAGGGGTGAGATGATGGAAGACCAGAAAATTGTGAAGAGTCCTATTTCAAGAGACTGTTCAACATGAATATGGACAGACAATACATCATACATAAAAAAGAATCACTTCATATAACATGATGAAAAGCAGCTCTGTCTCCTTTCTCAAACTGGACTAGGCTTTTTCTTTTGGGCCACCAACCAGCTCCCAAATCATGACACAGAGACTTACTAGGTTTGAGTGTTCAGCCTAGCTTAGGCATGTTTCTGGCTGGCTCTTTAACTTAAAATAACCTGTTTCTCTTCACCTACCTTTTGCTTTGGGGCTTATTACCTTTCTTATTTCTGTATATCATACTGTCTGATAACTGCCTGAATTCTAGTCCCAGGCATCTCCCTCCTCTTTTCCTCCTCTCTCGTTCCTTCCTTTCTTCTTCCTGAGCTAGATTTTTCCTCCTATTTATTTTCTCTGCCTGTTAGCACCACCTATCTTCACCTTGGCAAAAATAGCCATTTGGGCAAGAAACTGTTCTTGCCTGGACATGCAGGGCCCATAGAAAGGTGACCACTGAACTTTGCTTGACAAAATGGTCCTTCAGGTTCCTGCTTTGCAGAGAAAACTGCCAGACATTCTACAGGACACTGAGAGAAGTAACCAAGAGACTCTAGCCCTGTGAGCTGAAGACAAATGCCCCAGGTAATAATATATCCTTCTGAGGTCTTTGATGTGGTTGAAGACTAGATAGTTATAATTTCCTCAATTATGAGAGAAGATAAGTTAGATATAAAGCCTTAAACTCACAAAATACAAGATAGATAGGATATTTTCTTTAATATTGTAACTATAATTCTTTCTTGATAATTGTTTTGTTATCTGAAATTTTACTATATAAAAGTTAAAACTTTGCTTTTTGAAAAAAAGGAAAGGGGAAGTTCTGTGGGATGTTCTGTGGGATGTTCTGTATGTCAAATGTGTTGCTTTGATTGGTTAAAATAAATAAAGTGCTGATTGGCCAGTAGCCAGGCAGGAAGGATAGGGTAGGCGGGACAAAGAGGAAGAGAATGCTGGGAAGTGAAGGCTGGGCTGGGGAGATACCGCCAGCCGCTGCCATGACAAGCAACATGTAAAGACACTCTTAAACCACAAGTCACGTGGCAGAGTATAGATTAATAGAAATGGGTTAAATTAAGAGGGAAGAAGTAGATAACAAGAAGCCTGCCACAAGCATAGAGTTTGTAAACAATGTAACTTTCTGTGTGTTTACTTGGTTGGGTCTGAGCAGCTATGGGCCTGGCAGGTGAGAGAGATTTGTCCTGACTGTGGGCCAGGCAGGAAAACTCCAACTACAAACATGTTTCATTCAAAGTAGAAAATTTTCAGAAATTGTTGTAGCCAAAACTAGTTCTAAGTAGCAGTAACATCCCAATGATAACCTGGTTGTAGTGTTCAACAAACAAATTACCACATAAAAGTTGAGGTAAGCTGAACAAATTATGAAGTAACTAGCTAATAACATCAGGGTGTTGCTAGAAATTTGAACTCACATCCCCGTATTTGCACTACAACTATCTTTACCCCCTGGGCCATCTCTGGTGTTTCAGGAAGATGTTAAGAACATACATAGTCAACTTTTTTCCCTATAGTGTACAATATGTTTTTTTCTAATGAATGAATTGGAAAAAGATAAAATGAATTATCTCTTTTAGTTTTATGGGTTTGGGTTGGAAAGGGGGTTTTATGCAAGTGAAGGTAGTTTTGATAGGTGAAGGTGATCTCAAATTTCTGATTGAGCTTTTACTTTCCATTTGCTAAATTTGCAGGCATGCACCACCATGGCAGTTTCAGGAGTGTGGTAGGTAGATTAAAGAAAAGACCTCATGCGTAGTGAACAAGCCATATATTATTAAGGACATCCCTAGTCTAAAATTTTCTTATATTAGAACATTGCAAATACACTTCTTAATAAATTCCAAAGAATGTTTTAATTAGTTTTCACTTTCTATCTGTTGTTAACATAGACTAAATCAATCATATTTCTGTTGAAAATCACTTAATGTTTCTACATGAGTACAATTAATTTCCAAGTTACTAAGTTATTGAAAAATGGACAAGTTCAGAGTTGACATATATATTTATGTGCTTGTTACAATTAGTAAATCAATTTTAATAGTTTAGTATTATCAAATTCCTAGTTTTATATTCAGATTTTTTAAAAATCAGATAAAAGTTAAAACAAACTTTTCATGTAACAGGACTTTTATGGTTTAAGTGAATGTTTTTCATGAATTGCAATCTTTATATGAACATGTAATTCATTTTCAATTATTATGAATATGTTTGCTTATGAGTTGGAGTGCTTTTTAATTTCAGTGTACTTCCATAATGCTCTCCACTCTTACTCTCTGCCTCACTCCACACCATCAGTGTTTTATCATTTTATCACTTGCTTTACAATGAATTGCATTCATATTTCACGATAGTCTGCATCAGTATACTTTTATACTGTTTCATATATATTCATACATAATATGAAAACATACAATAATTCATGCAATTTCTGATTATCACTCCTTATAATTGACTATGCATAATTCTTGTTATGTTATTCAACATAGTTGCATTTTTGTTTTTGTTGACCATTTTTATAAAGAATCAAATAATCTGACAAATATTCCATGTTCTCCTATGACATCATCAAGTACTGTGTTCTTCAGCACCTGTATGGATCTGTATTTCCCTTTGGTATTGTTTTTCTTTATGCCTAAACACCTAGTAATGAATATTTCAGGTTTGTTGTGTCTATAAGATTGTCATTTTTGTTTATGAACTATGTGTGTTTTAATGTCCTTTCTTTGAAAAATTTGAAAATTCATATCACATATTTTAGTCACTTCAACTCTCCATTGCTCTGTCATCTTCTTACAACTCCTGAGGAACCTCTGCTTATGAAAGTTTTATCAATGAACGCCCTATTGGAGAACTGTAAATCGCTGTCTGGACATTGTTTTCTAATGAGAAAATTCCTGCCATCTTTTCATTTAAAATACACCTTATGGTAAATTTATGAATTTTTTTCACTACATTAAGCAATATACTAAACATTACATATTTCAACTGTTGTCTGTGTACTTGTGTCCATGTGCATTATTGGGATCACTGAACTTTCTAGATTTGTGGGTTTATAGTTTTTCACTGTTGGAAACACTTAAAAATTTCTTTCAAAGTATTTCTTCTCCTTTTTCTTAAATTTACATACATATAGGTTATTTAAGCTATTTAACTACTTAAATATTTAAAATTTAAATGTTTAAATATTTTTTAAATGTTCTATTTTTGGCTATGGACATAGTTCAGTAGTGGAATAATTGCCTTGTATATGAGGATTATAAGGTCAAGCCCTATACCCTCAGAGGGAAAAATACACACACACACACACACACACACACACACACACACACACACATATATATATATGTACATATATACTTTTTTTCAAAACAGGGTTTCTCCGTATAGCTTTGGAGCCTGTCCTGGAACTCGCTCTGTAGAACAGACTGGCCTCAAACTCATAGAGATCTGCCTGCCTCTGCTTTCCAAGTGCTGGGATTAAAGGCATGTGCTACCACGGACCAGGAAAATATATTTTTATGAATATTTAATCTGTATGATATTTCTTGCTCTGTTCTATTTTATTGACATTACAACCATCTTTTTTATTAATTCTATCAAAGGGTAACTATTGTTTTCTTACATGTTGTAATTTGAATTGAAGACTGTTTCATATTATTTTAAATCTAATTATGGCTTCACTTGAGTTTTGTAGTTAAATTGACAGATGTAGTTAGTTAAATTATGCTAAATTCAGACACATTTATCTGTTAGCTCCAATATTTATTTTGAACTGGATTCAGTTAATTTGAGGTTATTATGTAGTTTTTTTTATAGATTAACACAAATCACAGATTTACCTAACACTTGTCTTTTCTAAAAGTATAACACTGGCAATCACCAGGTACACAAAATTCTTCTTAAGAAACAAACATGTAACTATTGGATACAGCCACCAGAATATTCTCTTTCACTTGCAGTTTATTAGTTTGGGGGTTTGAATTAGCAGGTCAGTCTTCAGTAATGTATATGAAAAATTATTCCATAAGAAGGCATTTAAACTGGAGATCTATTTGGTTTTTACTCTCTCAACTACACACACTTTGTTTTGGTAGTCGTCAAATCATACTTCTATAAGCTTTTATTTTATTAACAATCAAATTGTTTTGTTTAAAACTACCTAATATAAACTTACAGATGTTGATTCTCTAAAACTTTCTATAAATAAATTCAACCAGATTGTTTTACAGACTTTTTTTTAAATCAAAACTATTGACATTTCAGGAAGTATTCTCATTGAAACCATTTGTGTTCCTTAGTTTGCCCAGGTAGGGTAGGAACAGGTTAGGTCTTCTACAAACCTCTGATTTGGGAGATAAATGAAGGTTATAGATTTGGAAATTAAAATATAGTCATATAGAGAATAATTTAATTTATAAATAAAGTGGCAAATTTGGAAATATGCTATAAATCTGAATGAATACAATGACATATATGACATGCTCACTCTGTAAACAAATGAACTGTAATATATTCACTAACAGATATGTGTAGGTATTGGGATGGAATTGTTTTTAAATAATGATATTTCATATATAAACAAATGAAGACATCCAAAGCAAAATAAACAGCTTAATAAAATTCCATTTATCAATGGGCATATGGTTAACTACATTTTTGACATAATCATGCATCTTGATACAATACAGTAGTTAAGATAGTCAGGTGAGTACAGAAGTACACATAAATAAGTAGATCTCACAAATATATGATGCTCATAAGTTGAATAAATAGCCCTTTGTATGTTCTAGTTATATTTAAAATATTTAGTACATAATATTTTATAATATATAAATATAAATGCATATAAATACACAATCATACACTTAATATATGTGTACATCATGTTTAGGAAAGACCTATATGTTCATAAAATTTCAACTGAATTAGTAAATGTAAATATCCCATTATGTTTAAGTTAAATTTCCTATTCTATTAATTATCATAGTGCTGAAATAAATTAATGTATACCAGAATATAATAAAATATTAAACTCCACCTGGAAATTGTATTATTAAAAAACTTCTGGACATATAATTCTGTTTCCCACATCACTTACACTTAAATTTAAATTAGCGTATGTATTATATGAATTAAAACAATAGTGCTGACAAGATGGCTTATCAGGGGAGGATTTCCATCAAGCCTGGGACACAAAGAGACAAATTTCCTCTGACCTCTGAGAGACAAATATCCTGACCTCTGACATCAACATGAATGCTGTGTCATGTATATGAACCAACACACACACACACACACACACACACACACACACACACACACACACACACACACACACATACACACACACACACACACACCACTACATAAACTTAATATACAACAAAATACATTTAAAAAGCAGAATTATAAAAAAAAACCCTATCATTGTATGTTATATAGCATTAAATTAACTGAAATGCCAAGCAAAATCAATTATTTGTTGAAAATGTTCAACATAATGAGGACAGAGGGGATAGAATTACATAAAAATAATTGTTAAATAGTATATGATGAAAACTGTTAAGATATTCAATGTTAAACTCAATCTAATTAGATAAAGATGTGCTAGTTCCTTAACTCTTAACAAAGTCCTGTATTAGACTCTGGATTGTGCACTGTTGGACAAATAACCTAGGAAGTATAAAACACCCTATTGTTAGACACTATTCACTTTGAACACAGGAAATATCTGTTGAAATATCAGCCTCAAACTTGATAAGCTAGTCTCACTTCTGGCTTATCCTTCTATAAGATGTACCCATTGCTGCAATAATGGCATGCGGAGTAAGCAGGCAACCAATTTCTTTTTAATTGGATATAAGGCATGTTCCACAGGAGGGATTTCATGCCTGGTACTATAAACTTGATCAGAAGCCCATGACCAGGAAGATCAGAGGCCCTATGAGCAAACATACTGTTGCTCTATTATATGGTCATGCTGTGAATATTCTAAATATTTACATTCATACCCATGGGCCTGTGTTCTCCACTTTGGTCAGAGAAGCTTCAAATTACAATGGGTAATGTTGAATGCAAAGGCATAACCAGTCAAAGTCCCAAATACAAATAGCACTGAGTGTTCAATTGTGAGGGCCATCTAGATCAGCCTCTCAAGTTTCAAGGTTCAGGAAAGTAAACAGGGGGACAGAAAGAATGCAAAAGTTAGTAAATATGAAGGTGAGCTAGGTCATGCTGACTTTTTAACATGGCATAGCTACTCCAAATAGCAACCCACATAAGGTATTTTACCAGCATAAGACTTGCACATGATCAAGTCAGCAAAATTTCTAGTATGGGTCATGGAGGACACCCTGAAGCAATTTTCTGACAATTGACACCTATTACAAGACAGAGTCTGTGGGGTATTTACCCATCCACCCCACAGCTCCTCAGAGTTTTCTGGAGTGTGAGCAGCAGGAAATATTAGATAGAAGGATTTATAGTGTGGAGATAAACAGATAGAAAATAAAGGATAGCCTCCAGAAGGCCTGGAACCTATTACAACGGGCCCTGGCCCTGACTGTCTCTGCCCCAGGGTATTTATAGAGATGGCAAGGGGGTGGAGCAAAAGACCCCCTCCCCCAGCACAGCCAAGTGCAGAGCATTTCAGACACCTGCACTCAGGCCTGTGGCCCCAATCATCCTCTATGCGGACCTGCTGGGTAAAGCCATGAGGAACCTGAAAACGGGCTCCCACAGGTCCCCCTTTCTTAATAGATAAAAAATATCTCATTATTAATAGCTTATAGCAATCTCCATACCTGTTACACTTCCCAGTATGGGAGTAGAGGATGATATAGATGGCATTTCTTTTTTGAATTAGGTCCAAGGTGACTACAACAGTCTTTAGCTGCATCAATCCCTCTTTAAACCAAAACTTAATGCAATCGCTAACTTAAAGAATCCCTTAACTTCATCACCATTACAGGTTAACATAAACATTGCTACATATAGTCAATTCTCCCAATCTTACAACTCAAAGCAAACTCTTCACAGAACCATTTGAATTAACATAAATGGTGCTGTATATAGTTAACAGTTTTCTCAGTCTTACAACTTTAACTGGTAATCATTTGAGTTTTCTTGCTAACAGAACATAGGAAAAACTTCTGATGTATTCACATCCAACTTAAATATTTCCTTAACTCCACAAAACCAGGGTGCATTAATGCCAATAGGTTAAACAATTTCTGCAAACGTAATTCAACCTTAATTCACTCATAACTCCTCCTTTTCTTTATAATTTTTTAAACAATATCTCTAACCTAGTTAGAAAAAACAAACTTATACAATTCCTACAAAACCATATTGAAAAGCAATATTCTCAACCTAACCATTAACACTTTGAAAACTTTTAGCAAAACATCCAAAACTTTTTACACTTTACATAGAATTTTTACAATTTAAAGTATTCTCTTAATATACCCCATTTGCATTTCTTACTAACAAAACATGACATTAATCTACTCAAACAAGAAAATATTTTTTAAGTTAAATAGACTAAGGAATAGACTCTTCCTTTTCTTTATAATTTAAGCAAAGTCTCAAGCCTAGGTAGAAAACCCAAACTTTTGCATTTAAACAGTTCCAATTTTATATGAACAGTTCCATAAAACAATTCATGAATCACCAGTTAATAAAGCATATATGCATACACAAAATCACATCTTTTTTTTTTTTCCTCCAAGACAGGGTTTCTCTGTGTAGCTTTGCGCCTTTCCTGGATCTTGCTCGGTAGACCAGGCTGGCCTCGAACTCACAAAGATCTGCCTGGCTCTGCCTCCCAAGTGCTGGGATTAAAGGCGTGGGACACCACTGCCTGGTGTACAAAATTACATCTTGACTCTAGGTAGAAACAATAAATTTTTTCATTTAAACAGTTCCATTTTTAACACAATTCCAGCAAACAGTTTCTAGGTCATTACTATAAGTAAACTCAAAATTGTCTCAGTGCAATGAAATCACTATTGTTCATTTCATTTAAGTCCCAAAATTCAAGTGATAAATTCTGGTACTAGCCTTCCAAATATGAAGAAATCCATAACTAAAATCTTTTCGTAGTTTTATCTCATTATTTTAAGTTCAAAAAGTTCAAAAATGTAAATTCTGGTATCAGGCTTTCACTTCCAAATACGAAGAGACGTTTTACAACCAAAACTTTGCAGTTAACAATTTTAGTTCAAACCAGCCTCTCTGCAACTTGTGTTCTCACAGAGATCTTTTTAGTTACAGTAGTATTCTGATCCACACCATTTTTGATGTTACCTCAGGTTTTGCTGCGTTGTGTTGATTTTCCACAGATCTCAGCTGCAGATGTCTTGTTGTGCTGGTTCTGGCATCCGCCATTCTTAGCTTCTTAGCGGCTTTTGGAGCTTTTTAAAACCATTCATACTGCCTGCTTTGCAGTCTACTAGGACACTACCTTCTGTGTCTCAGGTTCTTTCAACATATACATTAAGCATAGATTCACACTCAACATTTACATTTTTTCACAAACTCACATATAACATGTGCTTAAGCATAAACTCACACTCAACATTTACACATTTTTACAAACTCACATATAACATTAACATCTACTTATTTATACTTTTTAAGGAAACTATAGAGCTACTTTAGCAAATATATTTCTTATTACTTCTTACATACTTTTTATATTCATTCCATCTTATTTCTTATTTAAACTTACATTTACAACTAGCATCTTTACTTCTTACAAGCTTATTACTACATGTCTTAAGACTATCTTAGATACTTCTTGCAAGCTTTTATTCTTAAAGGGACTCTATAGCTCTATTTTACAAACTTATATAGAGCTACCATTAGTATATATTTAAGTTAGCAAACACCCAAAGATTTTTTAACACAGATCTAACAAGACAGAATAATTTCTACAAACTCACATATCTTATTTCCATCTTTTTCTACTTCTTACTCTTAATTATTATCACTATTTCTATTAGAAAGATTCTCTTAACTAGACAGGAAGTACATACATCATTTCTAAAGTTTAGAGCTTATAGTCAGCTTTGCTATAAAACATTGGAATTTAGTGAGTGTTGTCATTATAGAGTTGTGATACATGTTGCTAGGGAACTGTAACATTCTCAGGATGAAGCCACACCCCAAAGTTGCATTCCTGAACCAGCAGAGATGCACTGTCAGCGGTAAATGGTTTTTAACTAGTGGCTGTCCCTTCACCCAAATTCATAATAGCTCCCCTAAGTGCTTCAATTCAGACAAACATTTCTATTACAGCAGTACTTTGGGTTTGTTCTACCGAAAAACTTCACTTCATGCTGAGGGTGAAGTTACCATATTTAGCGGCTGTAAAGCTCTTCACAAAATACTGCACAGCTATTAGGTGATATAAAGTATTTTTCTAAAGTAGCTAGCAAAGCCCAAAGCGGCACAGCTCTGAACTCTGTTTCCAGTGACAAAACCTCAGAAACACTAATGGAGCCACTTTCATTCTGGTTCCTTTATAGGAACGTCATTGGAGTTGACCGTCCTTAGTTCCACACTCCTTACCAAAAGCTCCCAGAACCACTAAGCTTCATTCTCCTCTTGTGAAAAAACACAAACATGTCCTCGAACCCATATTAACACAGGATCGGGACCCTTCCATAATCCCGAGCAAGAATCTTTCCAGTTCACTTGAGCAAAAGTACTTGGGTGCCACTGTGCCAA
This sequence comes from Onychomys torridus, assembly GCF_903995425.1. NCBI lineage: Eukaryota > Metazoa > Chordata > Mammalia > Rodentia > Cricetidae > Onychomys > Onychomys torridus. Next base: position 39,236,059 of record NC_050454.1, on the reverse strand, counting down.
AATCTATCTGTGGCAGACTGCTCACAGACATCCATATTTTAAAAGTTCAGAACAAAAAGAGCATGATTTAATGCATTATGTGGTGATTGAGGGTAAACTTACTCCTTTTCTATTTTTATTTTTTGAAGTTGTATTTTAAGACTGCTATGAGCCCTTTCCACGATACCTTGTCCCTGAGGATTATAAGGAATACCTGTTTTATATATGATTTCCTATTGGGTACAAAATTGTTGAAATACCTGACTACTATATTCAGAACCATTATCAGTTTTAATAATTTTTGGTATACCCATATATGAAAAACACTTCAAGCAGTGCATAATTAAATGTTTTGTAGCTTCCCCAGATTGTGCACTAGCTGTTAAGAATCCTGAAGTAGTGTCGATGGTCACATGTACATATTTTAATTTGCCAAATTCTGCAATATGCATAGCATCCATTTGCCATAGATGATTAGGAAGGAGACCAAGGGTTTACCCCTAAGTGAGGGACAGGAAAATAGTTTGGACATACATCATTTAACTATTTAATGAACTGCTTCTTTGGTAAGATTGAATTGTTTTAAGCTTTTGCTATTTTGATGAAGAAGACCATGTGACTGTTCAGCCATTTCCACTTGGGATAATGCTACTATCTTTGTTAGCTTATCAGCCATTGCATTACCCTCAGCTAAAGGACCAGGAAGGTTGGAGTGAGCCCAACAATATGGCCCACAAAGTATGGCAGTTTTCTTTTGTGGAATAGTTGTTGAAATATTTTGACTTGATTGTTGTTAGTTACAATATTTTCACCAAAACTGTTACTATTCAAAGGAATCAAGAATAGACGTTCTTTCATGAAACATATCCTTCATTAGCTTACTGAGAAAAAAGCATTTTCAGGATTTAGTATTTTCACTTCATTAGCTTTAACTCCTAATATTATTAGCAGCTGTGATATTTAGCATTGATTTCTTATAAGGAACTTTCAGGTGAAGCAACTCTTTTGTAAGACAGCTAGATTTTCTGGTTTGTTTCCTGTCTATAAAGCAGTCATTTTTTGAATGCCTGTTTCCTTGTCTCCCTTATTAGATGTGCAAAGGAATCACTCATTGCAGGCTGTTTGTTCAAAAGGCAAAGAATTTTTAGCTTCACTAAGTTTCTTCATATCTAAGACAACATTCAGTGTATAAACTGCTTTTCCTTGTTTTAAGGATTTTAAAGTGGCTTGTTTGTTCTTATAGGTAGACTTTTATCTGATTTGAGTTCTCGAGATGTAAGATTAAGCGTTCTAGCATTGCTTTGAGAAGAAACTTCTTTCTGAGCTGAAAAGATTTTGGATAGTATTGTCATCTTTAGCTGAAGTACTACATTTCCCAGAATTAATTTCTCTTCATCAGCTCGCTGTTAAGAGCTAGCTTATGGACTCCATTTCCCATAGTTCTTTTTGGTTCCCTGAGTCAACTTTAGGTACTTATTACCAGACTTGCTTGCAAATTCTTGCCCGGGAGATTTGAACAAGCATTTTCCATTTTCAACTTATGGGACATTGGGAGATTTCTGGTCTTTCCTCAGCTGGCTTTCACAGGTGTCTCTCCTTCATTTGACACTGGCCCAAAATCAGAACTGCACCTGCCTCATTAGTGTGCATTGAGGTGGGCAATCCCTGATAGCAACTTTCCTCTGGGCTTGTGTTTGCCTTAGCCCGTCAGTGAAAAACAAACTTTTACAACAGAGCTTTTCTATAGCTCCTTTAGAGAGCCTTTCTCCCACTGATTTTATTCTCATTTTGCTTGTCTCCCCCCCCCCTCATGCAGAGCTTCAGATATCTGTCTGCATCTTTGTACCTCTGCTAGCTGCCTTTGGAGGTAGGGGTGTCTCCCCCACCCCAATCTGCCTCAAATTCTAGCAGCTTTCACAGGTCATGCATTTTCTGGGAAGGATTCTGTCCCTTCAGTTTCTTCAGAATCTTTCTCCCTGAAAGTACCCAGTTTGGTCTCAGTTTATTCCCTCTACCCCAGAAACAGTTCCCGACACTACAGTGGCAGCTTTCCCTGCTACTGAAGGTAGGGGCTTTTTGTACGTTTCTGTTTTCGGGGTCTGTGTGGTTTGCATACAGACTGAAAATCTAAGGAGAGGTTTTTGCCATTTCTAAGCTCACCATAGGACAGGTGTTTTTCCCTCGGGCCTTCACCTGGCTGAGTCCCCCAGTGGATTGCATTTGCTTGACTGGGTGCTCAAGGACAGAGTTTAGGCCAGAGGCAATCACCCCTTAAGGTTACACTCCACATCTCACCGGGAGTCAGTTGAAACAAAGCTTTTTCTTAAAGAGATGCTTTCACTGACAGAAAAGAAAGCTTTACTCCTGAATAGTTCTGTTTTGCCCTGGTAATGGCTAAGGAGCCCCCATGGAACTGGACTGGGTCCTCTGGATAAGTGGGACAGTTGATTAGCTTGACCTGTTTGGGAGGCCCCCAGGCAGTGGAACTGGGACCTGTCCTTGTTGCATGGGCTGGCTTTTTGGAGCCTGGGGCCTATGCAGGGACACTTTGCTCAGCCTTGGTGTAGGGAGTAGGGGACTTGACCTGCCTGGGCTAAGAATATATATATAATAGGAAATTCCATAAATACTTTAGATCAAGAATTGAGAGACAGACTATTAAATGAAGTTTGAAATGATCATGCATCTCTATTATACTTATATCACATTTCTTTTTTTTGTGTTCCTTAATTAGGTCCAAAGAGTTTCTTAATAAAGATAGCTGCATATTAGCTACACCAATCTAGGTGTTTAGCAAGACATTAACAGACAAGGAAAATATGGTGTGTGTGTGTGTGTGTGTGTGTGTGTGTGTGTGTGTGTGTGTGGTGTGTTTTAATAAATTTTTACATACACAAAGACTAATGCAATTATGTTATTGGCAGGAAAACAGATTCAACTAGATATTGTTTTAAATTTAGGCCAGTAAAAGAAAGACACATATAAGTTTTCTCTCATTTATGGTATCTAGATTTTAGATATTCACATACACGGTTGATAGTATAGCTATCTAAGGGGACTAAATTGGGATGGGTCAAAGGGATCGCAAAGGGTGAGGAAATGGTAATTTTGGAGATATGAGGTGATATGCTCAATCTGTAACACATACATGCAGTAAAATATTTTAGAAAATGTGAAGAGTTTTACTCTGTGTGGGTGGCTAAAGCTGCTTCCAGAAACTATAAAGTTATTAAATGAAAATTTTTATACCAATGGTGGATTACTTCCCTATAAATTATTGATCCTGGATGATTCTGAGTCTATCAAAACAATGTAGACTACCACCATTGCTCTTGATTTCCTGCTATACCTAGATAATAAGGTTTTTTTTAATGAAGACAGGATATATTTTGGTTGCAAGCCATAGAGAAATCAAAGTCTAACTGAGCTGGAAGATTCCTCACTGCCATTTAATGTTCATAGTTCCAGAAGGTAATGGGGAATTTTCATAAACAATCTGACACAGCTGTGTCATCCTACGTGCTACATATCAAATAGCTGGCTGCTCTTGAAATAATCCTCTTGTACACTGTAAAGATTTGTTACTCGAATTGGTTTAATTAAATGCTGACTGGCCAGTAGCCAGGCAGGGAGTATAGGTGGGGTGACTAAACTAAGGATGCTGGGATGAAGAAGAGCAGAGTCAGGAGAGTCTAGAGGAGAAGTAAGATGGGCATGTCTTACTGAGAATAGGTACCAATCCATGTGGCAACACATAGATAAAAATATGGGTTAATTTAAGTGTAAGGGATAGCTAGTAACAATCCTGAGCTATCTGCTGAGCAATTGCAATTAATATAAATGTCTGTGTTGGTTATTTGGGAACTGGCAAAGTGAGAAAGAAAGTTCCACCAACAGCAGGCAGCCTATGTCCAATAGCACAATATAATAGTGACATGAATATTATGGTGGTAGCCAACACATTCTCATCGGATTTGATGCCCACTCCCGTGTCTCTGGTGTTGTAACTGGTCTTATATCTGTAGCTGAAGAGGTCATAGGCTTTAGAGGAGAAGTTATTGCTATTGTTTTGCTGAACGGATGTGATGTGTTTGTGAAACTGTCTTCTAAATACTTATATGTGTTCATAAATTAATGATTCTGTCAGTTTGGTGAAAGGAATCTTTTTTTTTTTGTAGTAGGGCACGTGTAACTGCAGAAATTCATAACAGGTCAAAGTGATGAAAATAATTGGTTATTGAGTGTTCAGACATCAGTCAGACACATATCACCCACTGCAAAGTTCAGGGGACATCTGGAAGTGAAAGACAGGAATAAAAATGAGAACTACAAAAGGAGTGGAGTGTTATAGAATGATGTCTTTCAGCATGATGTGGTCTTTTCAGTAGCTGTGATAACCTGCCTACAACCTAAACAAGATTAGACTCATCTGTGTTTCTGA